>NC_085007.1:1654848-1697348 GCF_963854185.1 Sardina pilchardus
CTCTACAGATTGCCACAGCACTGAGGAATGTGTAAGCTGTGTTGCAGTCAGGCCTTGTGTTCCTGCTGCAAGTGTGTAAGCTGTGTTGCAGTCAGGCTTGTGTTCCTGCTGCAAGTGTGCAAGCTGTGTTGCAGTCAGGCTTGTGTTCCTGCTGCAAGTGTGTAAGCTGTGTTGCAGTCAGGCTTGTGTTC
The DNA here is from genome assembly GCF_963854185.1 of Sardina pilchardus. NCBI lineage: Eukaryota > Metazoa > Chordata > Actinopteri > Clupeiformes > Clupeidae > Sardina > Sardina pilchardus. The sequence goes on from NC_085007.1 coordinate 1,655,040, forward strand.
CTGCTGCAAGTGTGTAAGCTGTGTCCCAGGCCTTGTGGGCTAAAGAACTAACAGCATTGATGATTTGCCGTTTCTTTGCTTGTCAGTTGAGGCGTTGATTTACAGTGTTACAGGTTTACAGTGAAAAGAGGTCCACCAGAGGTCTCCTCTCCATTTGAGCTGTTCTAGCCATTCTTGGCAGTGAGAGAGGACTGTAGGCTGGGCATGAACACTGGGCATGAACCCTGGGCATGAACCCTGGGCATGAACCCTGGGCATGAACCCTGGGCATGAACCCTGGGCATGAACCCTGGTTCTCCTGCAGTGCTGGGCATGAACCCTGGTCCTCCCTCACATGAACCCTGGGCATGAACCCTGGGCATGAACCCTGGGCATGAACCCTGGGCATGAACCCTGGGCATGAACCCTGGACATGAACCCTGGGCATGAACCCTGGTCCTCCCTCACATGAACCCTGGGCATGAACCCTGGGCATGAACCCTGGACATGAACCCTGGACATGAACCCTGGGCATGAACCCTGGACATGAACCCTGGGCATGAACCCTGGTCCTCCCTCACATGAACCCTGGGCATGAACCCTGGGCATGAACCCTGGACATGAACCCTGGGCATGAACCCTGGTCCTCCCTCACATGAACCCTGGACATGAACCCTGGGCATGAACCCTGGGCATGAACCCTGGGCATGAACCCTGGACATGAACCCTGGGCATGAACCCTGGTCCTCCCTCACATGAACCCTGGGCATGAACCCTGGGCATGAACCCTGGACATGAACCCTGGGCATGAACCCTGGTCCTCCCTCACATGAACCCTGGACATGAACCCTGGGCATGAACCCTGGACATGAACCCTGGTCTTCCTGCAGTGCAGGACATGACCCCTTGTCCTCCTGCATAATCAGTTGATGGGAGCTGGTGCTACTGCGCTGAAAAGATCATTTGTTGGGAGACCAGGCATGGCAGGCTCTCACCCACAGCCTACATATCATATCATGTCATTAGTCTAGTTAGTATAAGACTTTAAAGCTCAGCTCTCGTGAAATACCAGGTTGGGCCACTTGAGGCGCTGTATTAAATACAATACAAGTCAATGGAGGAGTGCTGTAAATGCAAGACAACTTGTTTTAAACAGAAGTGCTTTAAAGATAGATTAGTCATCATGTATGAGTGCTGCTGCTGTGTGCTTGTGTGTGTGTGTGTGTGTGTGTGTGTGTGTGTGTGTGTGTGTGTGTGTGTGTGTGTGTGTGTGTGTGTGAGCGTGTGAGAGTGTGGGAGTGTGTGTGTGTCTAAAGTGCATCTAGTTTGGCTGTGTGAGTGTGTACCGCACTATTCTGGCACCATAGGCCTCGCCGCACCTCACTGAAGACTCTTACATGAATGTATGTGGCAGCAGCTCCGCATCACTGGATGGTACAGTAGAGTCTCTCAGGGCTGCGTTACCGTGAGGACGGTGCAAATCCCACGTAATGCCCAGCGCTCAGGGGAGAGAGGACTGTAATGGGAGATTTAATTGAAATCCCCCCCAAACCCTCCAGGTGCTACGGAGCACCTAGGCTTACAGAGAACTCGTCCTTCCCTCTGCCCGAGATCCTTTCATATGGTCTAGTGGATTACCTTAAACGCCGGCCATTTCAAGACAGTATACGCGGGAAGGAGCTATGCAAATTGTGGCATCTCTTCTTTGTATTCATTCTCACGGACGTGGAATTGTTTTGGCTGAATGTGGGCGTCCTCATTAATACTAACGCTGGCGGAGCGCAATGCTCAGTGGAGGCAATTAGTCTGGGTCCAGAGTGTGGACAGAATGGGATGTTAGAAATTTAGACTAATAACGCATTCGGTGTTTACTGATGCTATTTGCTTTTCACGGGAGAGAAACTTCACTCTCCCGACTTTTAGAAGTTCCATAAGGACTCTTGGAAGGACACTGAGACGTTTTTATTTGTATTAGCCTGCACAAACAAAACTTGCTGATTAACGAGTCATATGAGAATTAATGCATTTTATCTTAAACGTCAGATAAACATCTGATGTTTATACAATCAGTTCAGCTTAGACCCTCGGACAGCGTGACTAATAAATCAGATTTGTAAACAGTGCTGCTGTCACTGCTAGCACTCGTAATATCACTGAGATCAGGACGACAGCGCCAGCATCCGCCACTATCATTACTGCTGCTGCGGCGGTCATTATGGTCCGTGTTTAACAGCATCAATCACAACTAGCACTGTCAACTAGAGCAGTAATGTGGGCAAGACTAACATACCAATATCAATATCAACCACACCCATTACTGCTACCATGGGAGCTAGGTGTGTGTTGTTTGTGTAGGTGTGTTTTGTGTCGTTATGATAATGCAGGTACAGGTACAGGTGTGTGTGTTGTCATTAGGGGCTGTCACTCTGTTCACCTGGGAGAGGTGAACAGAGGTGTGTGTGTAACGAGTGACAGTATGACAGTATGATCTCACAGTGACTGCAGTATGTGTGTGTGTGTGTGTGTGTGTGTGTGTGTGTGTGTGTGTGTGTGTAACGAGTGACAGTATGATCTCACAGTGACTGCAGTGTGTGTGTGTGTGTGTGTGTAACGAGTGACAGTATGACAGTATGATGTCACAGTGACTGCAGTGTGTGTGTAACGAGTGACAGTATGACAGTATGATGTCACAGTGACTGCAGTGTGTGTGTGTGTGTGAGTGTAACGAGTGACAGTATGATCTCACAGTGACTGCAGTGTGTGTGTAACGAGTGACAGTATGACAGTATGATGTCACAGTGACTGCAGTGTGTGTGTAACAAGTGACAGTATGATCTCACAGTGACTGCAGTGTGTGTGTGTGTGTAATGAGTGACAGTATGACAGTATGATGTCACAGTGACTGCAGTGTGTGTGTGTGTGTAATGAGTGACAGTATGACAGTATGATGTCACAGTGACTGCAGTCACACAGAACCTCACAGAGCGAAAGCCTCTCAGTGCTGTGCAGTCCTGACATGATGAATCTCTGCCAACAGATGGACATCTTCATCACACCCCCGCAAACACACACATACTCTCTCACACATACCCACATAGACACACACACACACACACACACACACACACACACACACACACACATTTTCTGTCTCACACATATACAGACACAGACACACACTCCGTCTCACACACACACTCTGTCTCGCACACACACACTGTCTCTTTCCCTCTCTCCCTATGTGACTGTCTTTCTCCCCTTCCTCTCTCTCTGTGTCTTTCTTCACCTTGCGCGCGTGTGTGTATGTGTGTGTGTGTGTGTGTGTGTGTGTGTGTTGTGCTCTGAGGGGTCATAACTGTAGTTATTCACAGGTGCAGGAGACTTGAGTTCATCTCTCCAGATGAGACATCTATCTTCCTCCAGCGCATTGATCCCATATTAATGTCCATATCTATCCATCACGAGGCCAAGTGCCTGCGGGCGCATCAAAGTGACCTGCACGGCATCATCTGCATGGATGCTCGCGCCTCTTTGGCCCCTCGCAAGATAAATGACTGCGCTGCAAGACTAATTGGGAACGGGGAAGAACTTTTTGATGAATAGCTACTGTCATGGTTGCTTCTGACAGGACATTAGTTCACATGTACCTTCTAAATACAGTTTTTGACACAGAAAAGTGCTCTCCCTACCCCTACCACACACACACATACTGTACAGACACACACACACACTCTGTACTCCCCCAGTCAATGAAGAGTAATGTGGTGTTTGTCTCTCACTCAGTGAGTGTTCATGCTGAGAGCTCTTTTGTGGATGTCCTGATGAACTCTATGAGTGGAGTGCGTACTGTACTGTATGTAGAAGAGTGTGTAGTCTGGAGTGTGTATGCTGTGAGTGTACAAGAGTGTGTGTTGTGAGTGTGTGCTCTGTGTAGTCTATGAGAGGAGTGTGTACTGTACTGTATGTAGAAGAGTGTGTAGTCTGGTCTGTGTATGCTGTGAGTGTAGAAGAGTGTGTGTTGTGAGTGTGTACTCTGTGTAGTCTATGAGAGGAGTGTGTACTGTGTAGAAGAGTGTGTAAGCTGTGAAGAAGAGTGTGGTCTGTGTAGGCTGTGAGCGTAAAAGTGTGTGTAGGCTGTGAGTGTAGAAGAGTGTGTGCTCTGTGTAGTCTGTGAGCGTAGAAGAGTGTATAGGCTGTGATCGTATAGTGTGTACTTTGTGTAGGCTGTAAGCATAGAAGAGTGTGTAGTGTCTGTACGCTGTGATCGTAGAAGAGTGTGTACTCTGTGTACAGTAGGCTGTGTGTGAGAGGAGTGTGTAGGGTGTGTGTGAGAGGAGTGTGTACTCTGTGTAGTCTATGAGAGGTGTGTTTAGTCTGTGTAGGTGTGTGTGAGAGGAGTGTGTGTGTACTCTGTGTGTGTAGGCGTCTATTTGAGGCATCTTCAGTGTGGCCTCATTAACCTCTCTCCCACAGTATACAGACTTACTGTAGGAGGGGGGATCTACTGAAAATAAAGTGTTTGTGTGTGTGTGTGTGTGTGCGTGTGTGTGTACTGTAGCTGTAGGTATATGTGTGTGTGTGTGTGTGTGTGTGTGTGTGTGTGTATGTGTGTGTGTGTGTGTGTGTGTGTGTGTGTGTGTGTGTGTGTGTGTGTGTGTGTGTGTGTAGTATTAACCTCTCTCCCACAGTATATAGAGTTAGGAGGGGGGATCTAAATAAAGTGTGTGTGTGTGTGTGTGTGTGTGTGTGTGTGTGTGTGGCATTAACCTCTCTCCCACAGTATATAGAGTTAGGAGGGGGGATCTAAATAAAGTGTGTGTGTGTGTGTGTGTGTGTGTGTGTGTGTGTGTGTGTGTGTGTGTGTGTGTGTGTGTGTGTGTGTGTGTGTGTGTAGTATTAACCTCTCTCCCACAGTATTCGAGGGTCAAGGGGGGATCTAAATAAAGGGGTTGAGTAAACATGCAAGAATTATTCAGAGATATGAGAGATACAGGCATTCTTATCACTCATTTAGGCATTTTAACACACACACACACACACACACACACACACACACACACACACACACACAAATTATCCTCAGAAGTGTGTTTTCTCTTCTGTCAGTGGGTTGTCTCAGTAAGCGTTCAGCAGATATTTCAGTGGAGATATTCAAGCAGTTAAGCACCATAGATTTGTGTGTTCTAGTTTGTTCTCGCAGAACAATTGTTTCCCCTCATTTTGTTTCTTCCTCACGACACTCTGGAGGAGACGTTGCAAGTATTTCTGCATATCCAGAACAAGTGTGCTCACTTTACTAAATTGTGCTCATTTTACTCAATTGTGCACACGTTTTACTAAATTGTGCACACGTTTTACTCAATTGTGAGCTCATTTGACTAAACTGTGCACTATTTACATTTCATCTGACATCTATCATGAAATGTATTTAGAAAATGAAAATATCCTGATGAAATCAAATCTCTTCCCTCCCTCCCCTTAGCCCTGGTAATCAGTACTGGTTTACCCACAGTGCAATGCCCCTTGGCCCTGGTCATCAGTACTGGTTTTACCCACAGTGCAATGCCCCTTGGCCCTGGTCATCAGTACTGGTTTTACCCACAGTGCAATGCCCCTTGGCCCTGGTCATCAGTACTGGTTTTACCCACAGTGCAATGCCCCTGGTTACATGTAGCTATATTTACAAAAGTGGACTTGAGTTGGAATATTAAAAGTGACTGAAGTGTTATATGAGCTGCATGCCTCCATGTCTCCTGCCGTGTTTGGATTTGTGCTATTGCATAGTACTGAACAATACTAAACACCATTCCATACTAGTACTGAACAATATTCCGTACTAGTACTGAACAATACTAAACACCATTCCATACTAGTACTGAACAATACTAAACACCATTCCGTACTAGTACTGAACAATACTAAACACCATTCCGTACTAGTACTGAACAATACTAAACACCATTCCATACTAGTACTGAACAATACTAAACACCATTCCATACTAGTACTGAAACAATACTAAACACCATTCCATACTAGATAGATAGATAGATACTAGTACTAGTACTGAACAATACTAAACACCATTCCGTACTAGTACTGAACAATACTGAACACCATTCCATACTAGTTCTGAACAATACTAAACACCATTCTGTACTAGTACTGATCAATACTAAACACCATTCTGTACTAGTACTGAACAATACTAAACACCATTCCACCATTCCAGTCTCCAGCCCTGTTTGGATTTGCACTATTGCATAATACTGAACAATACTGAACAATACTAAACACCATTCCATACCATTACTGAACAATACTAAACACCATTCCATACTAGTACTGAACAATACTGAACACCATTCCGTACTAGTACTGAACAATACTGAACACCATTCCATCATTATCTCCCTTCAGGAGCTTCGGCCTATCAGCAGAGACGGCCATAAGTCAAATGCACGTTACTACTGAAGACTGACAGTGGCCAATGCAATGCCTTTGTTTCAGGCTGGTTGTTACTTAAAGATTGAAGAGTAAAGATTAAATGGTATTTTCAGAAATATATTTTCTAGAGACTGATGGTTAGAATGAATGTTATTCATCACTGAATTCACAGCCATTTTTGAGGGCAGCAAGGTCATGGTTGTCTGTCTCTGCGTGCACTGTATGTGTGTGCATGTGTGTGTGTGTGTGTGTGTGTGTGTGTGTGTGTGTGTGTGTGTGTGTGTGTGTGTACTGCTGGTTGGCTGCATGGTAACAGGGCAGAATAGAGACTAACTCTCCATTCAGTAAAGCAGCATGACAGAACACTAAGGGGTTAGTACTCTTAGAATGTGGAGAGGTTTCCGTGGCAACTGTGCCAAGCTTCTGATCCTGTCAGCACAAGGAGGCTCCCTCTGGTGACCATGTTCTCATGTTCTCATGTTCTCCTGTTCTCATGTTCTAATGTTCTCATGTTCTTGTGTTCTCCTGTTCTCCTGTTCTCATGTTCTAATGTTCTCATGTTCTCATGTTCTCCTGTTCTCATGTTCTAATGTTCTCATGTTATTGTGAGGAGGCTCCCTCTGGTGACCATGTTCTCATGTTCTCATGTTCTCCTGTTCTCATGTTCTAATGTTCTCATGTTCTTGTGTTCTCCTGTTCTCATGTTCTTGTGTTCTCATGTTCTTGTGAGGAAGCTCCCTCTGGTGACCATGTTCTCATGTTCTTGTATTCTCCTGTTCTCCTGTTCTTGTGTTCTCATGTTCTTGTGTTCTCATGTTCTCATGTTCTCATGTTCTTGTGAGAAGGAGAACCTTTGGTGACCATGTTTTCATGTTCTTGTGTTCTCATGTTCTTGTGTTCTCATGTTCTTGTGAGGAGGAGAACCGCTGGTGACCATGTTCTCATGAGGCATGAGGGAGAACCGCAGTGCGAATTGCCCAGAAATCCACCTCAGAGTCTTCTGCAGCAAAGTTGTTCTCTGTCCATCCGGAAAAGGTCACTTGTCTTGCCATCTTGTTTTGTTTTTTTTGTTGTTTGTTTATTTTGTCCGATACACACAGGTGCGAGCAGGGGTGTCAATTAGCCCAGATGAGTCCAGTCCCCCCGTGGGCAGGCATGGGGGAGGAGAAGGACTAGCTCAAGGTGCAAAGAAAACACACTCCGCTCAGCCATCTGCTCACTCACGCAATCACACACTGCCCAATCAGAGAGGCAACACCTGCAGGAGAGGCACGCTGATGGAGGCGATGGTGTCACCAACATGCTCTTGTCCTCTCTCTCCACAGATGGCTTCTCTGAGTGGCAATAGATGGAGCCCACTAGATAATAAACACACCGGAGTCCAAGTGAATGTTTATTTTGTCTGATATTTTATTGCAAGATAGTGAAATTATAAATGCCCTTAGCAACCTAAACCAACCATATACAGTAAATGCCCTTAGCAGCCATAACACTTACCCTTACAATTTAGGGCTAATGTAAAATGTAAGCATATTTGACCGTGGAATTACCTGTTATTATTGTAATGAGGCAGAAAGGGAATGTGTGATTGGATATTGTGGGAAAGTGCAGAGCGATTACTTTGGCACAAGTGATTTCTATAAAACCTGTGAAGACACATGTGACTGAATATAAACGGTGGCTGCGACCTTAATTACATGTGTGAGGCAGGGACGCTTATTCTCCCGAGCTCAGCCTTTTCTCTGAGAATATCACATTTTAGCACTTAATCTTTGTACTTCCTGAAGGATTGCATGCCTTAAGCATGAAGAACATGTGTTGTTCTCAGTGGTTTTGAACAAATGGGGATTTGTCAGACTGAAGGGTCGAGTGAGTAAGAGCTAAAGGGTTCATCATCAGATGAGCAGTCGTCATGTCTTGTCATCACGTTTCTGAGTGAACGTTGCGGTTATTTGGCCTCCGACTCGTAGACCTTTCACCTGTTTACTGTGGATGCATGTGTGAGCATTAGTTACAGTACAATATCAACGTGTGTCATGGACATGTGACAGCAGGAAAGATAGAAGACCCAGAGCTGTGTGTGTCCAAGCACCCACTGGGTGAGAGTCCAACCTGCGGTCGTTCCCCCCCCCCCACCTCTGCGGTCACCCCCCTCAACCCACCTCTGTGCTCACCCCCCCCCCCCCTTCCCCCCGCCCCACCGATGTGCTCATCCCCCCATCTCTGTGCTCACCCCCCCCCTCACCCCACCTCTTTGCTCACCCCCTTACTTCCTGTCCTGCTTCACTGTTCTATCCAAATAAATGCAAACCTATCTACCCAAATCTAACCAAAAGATCATTCACAGACTTTGTCACAGAAATAATAATCTTAATGCAATTGGTTAGCAGGGTAAAACATATATATATATATATATATATATATATATATATATATATATATACAGTATGTGCCTTGTTTCTAAAAATATTGAATGCTTTGAAATATTAGCGACTAATTTAATTTTCTATTCTATTAGATTCCGTGAGATCCATGCAAGGAAACACACAGAGTTGAACCGATACGGCTTAAAAACACACCAAGTTGAACTGATACGGCTTAAAAACAATTACAGTGCTTTAATCCACCGGCTCCATTGAGCTCCACTGCCTCTCAATACTCCACCTGTGGGGAGTGTGTGTGGGAACATGATTCACTTACAGTAAGCAATGGTGGATGTGGGGGAGTGAGTGTGTGTGTGTGTGTGTGTGTGTGAGTGTGCGCGCGTGAGTGTGTGTGCATGCATGTGTCTGTGTGTCCACGTGTGTGTGTGTGTGTGTGTGTGTGCACAGGGGCGGCGATACTAATTAGCCAGGTTCAGGGCCATTTGGTGCAGAGCTCTGTGGATGTGACACACCTGTTCCCTCTCTGTCCCCGAGTCCCTGAGGCTCAGACCTCAGCCCTCCTACCCCCCAGGCCCCCCAGCCCCCCCCCCCCCCCCCCCCCCCCCAGGGATGAGAGGGGAAGCTGATTAACACCGTGACCACCGTCAAAGCCCCACAGCACATGCACTTCCACAGGGACACCCCCCCCCCCACACACCCCAAAGAACATGTCCCTCAGCGGGCCCCCAAAAATTCAATTATGGCTGAAAGAGTTCTGCTGCACGGCACTGGGGACGGGGGCTTTGGACTAAACACACGGAGCCTGTCTGAACGTGTGTGTGTGTGTGTGTGTGTGTGTGTGTGTGTGTGTGTGTGTGTGTGTGGGCTTTGGACTAAACACAGGAGCTTCAAAGGGGGAAATACCTTCATCCTACCAGTGCCTTCTAATTCCATCGCCTGTGCTGGGGCATCAGCTGTGCAGACAGATTCAACATGGCGGGGTTCAATAGGAAGGAAATAAGTAAATAAGGAAGTCCATGTTTTTTATGCAGCTCATTTAAACACCAAACAAACAAACATATATGAATAATACAAACAAACACACACCAATTACAACAAACTAACACACACCGATAACACCAACAAACACACATACACCAATAACACCAACAAACACACACACACACCAATATCACCAACAAACACACACACACCAATATCACCAACAAACACACATACACCAATATCACCAACAAACACACATACACCAATAACACCAACAAACACACATACACCAATATCACCAACAAACAAATGCAGTGGACAAGCACACAGTTACAGACGCAACAACAAATGTCTGTAAAGGCCAGAGTATATAGGTTTATATATATGTGTACGTGTGTGTGTGTGTGTGTGTGTGTGTGTCAAGAAGGCTAGATGATACAGGTTTGATCCTGTCTGAATGCATGTTTGTGTGTGTGTATGTGTGTGTGTGTGTGTGTGTGTGTGTGTGTGTGTGTGTGTGGAAGGCCAGAGAATATAGGTTTGAGCCTGATTCTGAACCTGTGTGTGTGTGTGTGTGTGTGTGTGTGTGTGTGTGTAGAAGGCCAGAGGATATACATAGATTTGAGCCTGTGTGAATGTGCGGAGACAATGCCTGGTCAACACTGCTCAACACAGTGCAGGTTACATTGGTGCTGTGACCCAGATCGGGAGTGAGGTTTAGAGGGTGAATGTAATGTTAGTCAGCTGGTATGTGGCTATGCTGTGTAGCTTTGTTCTATGTAGCTATGTATCTATCTATGTTGTGTGTATCTATACTGTATTGGCAGCCGTGGCCTACTGTTTAGGGCTTCAGGCTTGTAACCGGAGGGTTGCCGGTTCGATCCCCGACCAGTCCACGGCTGAAGTGCCCTTGAGCAAGGCACCTAACCCCTCACTGCTACCCGAGCGCCACTGGTTGGGCAGGCAGCTCACTGTTCTGGGTTAGTGTGTGATTCACCTCACTGTGTGTTCACTGTGTGCTGTGTGTGTTCACTAATTCGGTTAAATTGGGTTAAATGCAGAGAAACAAATTTCCCTCATGGGATCAAAAAAGTATATATTCTATTCTATTCTATGTTGTATGTATCTATGTTGTGTGTTTGTATCTATCTATGCTGTATGTACCTATGTTGTATGTATCTATGCTGTAGCTGTGTGTAGCTATGCTGTTTGTAGCTTTGCTGTATGTATCTACGTTGTATGTAGCTATGATGTATGTAGCTTTGCTGTATGTAGCTATGCTGTATGTAGCTTTGCTGTATGTAGCTTTGCTGTTATGTATCTACGTTGTATGTAGCTATGTTGTATGTAGCTTTGCTGTATGTAGCTTTGCTGTTATGTATCTATGCTGTATGTAGCTATGTTGTATGTATGCTGTATGTAGCTATGTTGTATGTATGCTGTTTGTAGCTGTGCTGTATGTTGCTATGCTGTCTGTAGCTTTGCTCTGTGTACTGTAGCTATGTTGTATGTAGCTTTGCTGTATGTTGCTATGCTGTCTGTAGCTTTGCTCTGTGTACTGTAGCTATGTTGTATGTAGCTTTGCTGTATGTTGCTATGCTGTATGTAGCTTTGCTCTGTGTACTGTAGCCTATAGCTTTGCTCTATGTAGCTATGGCGTATCCATGCTGTATCTAGGCATTTCTTCCTTTTCCATACTGACAGACACTTGTGATGTGCATTTGCGTACACTAACATACTGACAAAGACACTTGTGATGTAAATTTGTGTACACTAACATAATGACAAAGACACTTGTGATGTGCATTTGTGTATTCTAACATACTAACATGGTTAGGTAGGTAAAGACTGTGTCCACCTACACTTGTGTGCTGCTCAAACAACACTGATGAAAAAAACAAACCGTTGCTGATATGTAGATGACAAGTGATGTGGAATCCCTCCTGTTTTCACTAAGGCACGCAGCAGTGTCTAGATGACTTCTGGTAAGTGTAATGTCATCTGTGACAATATCCAACGCCATAACATCTTAAGTGGAACAGTATGCTGCCTATACGGCAGACAACAGCAGTAACATGACACGCTCGCATTAGCTGGGCTAACCTGTCATTATGATTCATGAGTGTGTGATGTCCAGCATGGTGTGTTCAAGTGTGTGTTGCGATGGAGGACTGTGGGAGAGCACTCACACCGAGCCCAGATGCGGTAGGTGGGTGGGTGACTTTGTGGTAGTTTGCGAAGGTCAACGAGGGCACCTGTGTAATTAAATGTCAGAAGGCAGAGCGGAGCATGTTCGGGAGAGAGCGGAGCGGAGCATGTTCGGTCAGAGAGTGGAGCGCGTGCTGCACGGTCAGACCGGAGCACGTTCGGAGAGTGAGTGGAGCACGTTCGGAGAGCGAGCGGAGCACGGTCAGCGCTGTGCTGGCCGGCGGCCGGCCGGCCGGTCGGATTGGACATGCGTCTCCCGCACACACACACACACATGCCTGCAGGCCTACACAGGCTTAATGAGCTTTTGCACTCCTGCGTGTGCAGGCATACTTCACACTTCACACACACACATACACACACACACACACACACACGCAAGCTCACACAAGCTCACACACACACACACACACAAGCTCACACACAAAAACGCACAGAATCAAACAACACCTAATTTCCACTATGTTTCGTCAGAGAGAGCAGGTGCACCAGCGGGTGAATACTCCATCTCTATCTGGCTCAGACATCATAACAGACAAGAAACACTAAGTACACCTGTTTAACAAGACACACCACAGCATGTCTGGAGGAGTTTGGCCATTTCGTCAGCACTCCTCAGCAGTTCACCTCTTTCCTCCGCATCTCCTCCTGTCTCATCCACATCTACTGGAGCAGACAAGCACGCCAATCTGAAAGTGATCGATGGTGGTAGTTTGGGGAGATGTGACTAGATGGTGGTAGTTTGAGGAGATGTGACTAGCGAATTCATAGCGCCAGGATGAACGTTAGCGACGGTGGTAGTTTGGGGAGTGGCTATTGAGCTCAGCGTTGGCTCCAGTACCACAGTAGCTTATTCTCAGCCTTTGTTCTCCAGCCAAGCGTGACTGGCTGTAGACTACGTCCAAGAGAACCCTCTCTACTCCTCACCACAGACCCACCGCCCCTTCCTCTCATTCAGCTTAGTGAGGCGTCCCGGCGGAATGACTTCTGGTTGTTATAGAAACATCCCCATCCATTGCCACTGTGTGTCTGTGTGTCTGTGTGTGTGTGTGTGTGTGTGTGTGTGTGTGTGTTTGTTCATTCATATGGAGTGTTTTCCATTCCTAAGTAGAGACGTGTCCATTTGTAGGAGGCCTGCGGTGCCATAGCTCTGTTGTGGTCACTTGTGCATGTTTCCTCTCGCGCTGTAACTATGGATACCGTTGTAGCTCACATGTTCTGTATAAAGCTTTCTTCTGAGACATTCTACTGCTGGTCAAAACAACATACGATTTGTTCCACGTCAGTCATCCTTAGCTGCTTTTGCAGTGCTAATTGGCATTTGAGCTACAGTACACACATTTATAATGAAGTGGTAACCTGTAAAGGCATTTCAATCAAATCTCTTTAGTACATTATGAATACCTCACAGAAATCAGGTTGACTCTAAACATAAATAGAACATATGCTACTGAAGTACACGCAAAAGAGAGAATCAGTCATACATCGAAATATGATTAATATGACATTAAAGCAAGTGTTTTGTTTGTCCTTGCGCAGTTAAATGTATTTTAAAACCTTCCTGTTTACATTACTTTGATATGCCATGGACTTCTAATTCAGAGACTTGATTTGACTCTGACATGTAATATAACACACTTAACAACAGCTGGTTCCTGTAATGAGTTGCCTTGTTGCACATACCGTACAGTAATAGCATTAACTTCCACATGAGTCAGAGGGGAAACAGACTGGCCAACAGGGGGCACTGTTGTCTCAGAGTTGAGCTGCCGCCGTGGCAACACGGACTCCGTCCCTCTCACAAGGCTTTCTGCACAGCTAGCAGCCTGGCTATCGGGAGAGAACGAGCAGCTCAGCAAATGAGAGAGACAGCAGGAGAGAGAGAAGATGAGAGAGAGAGAGAGAGAGAGAGAGAGAGATGGAGAGACAGCAGGAGAGAAAGAGAGAGGGAGAGAGAGAGAGAGAGAGTCTAACATCATCAAAGCTCTCTCTGGCATTCTCTTCAGGCATTAAATCAGATTGTGTGTTTGATTTCACAAATAATTAGCCAATGGCAGCAGGTTAGCCCCCTTGCCACTCAGCAGCTAATGCGTCTGAAAGGGTCCCTGTGGATGCAGAAAGCAAAACAGAGGGATTCACACAGAACACAAAGAGAGAAACCAGCGCTTAAGGTCTGTGTGTGCGAGCCATCTGTATTTGTTGTTGTTGTTGTTGATGCTGCTGCTGTTGTTGTTGTTTTTGTTGTTGTTGTTGTGGTCATTGTTATTGTTGTTGCAGTCTTTGATAGCAGAATGCCACATCACCTATCCTGACAGCTCTACATCGCAGAACAAGTCTGTACTGAAGGTGAAACATTTCATTGTTAAATTCAACAACAAACACCCTGTACTCCCTGTTCTCTCAACATCAATATGTACAACAGCTACGGAGTACATCCATTTGTTTATTAAGCAAGGCTTTGACTGGATTGCAATTGCAAATAGGAGTCCTAAATAAACAAAGAGATACTGTAGATGCACCAACACAGTGTGGGGCTGAAGACCCTCAATGCCTGTCTGGCCAACACAAACACCACATCTCCATGAATGCAGTGACTATCCAGATCTGTTAAAGCTCCACCAACACCACATCTCCATGAATGCAGTGACTATCCAGATCTGTTAAAGCTCCACAAACACCACATCTCCATGAATGCAGTGACTATCCAGATCTGTTAAAGCTCCACGAACACCACATCTCCATGAATGCAGTGACTATCCAGATCTGTTAAAGCTCCATGAATGCAGTGACTATCCACATCTGTTAAAGCTCCATGAATGCAGTGACTATCCACATCTGTTAAAGCTCCATGAATGCAGTGACTATCCAGATCTGTTAAAGCTCCATGAATGCTGTGACTATTTAAGAGAGATGAGAAGAGGTCTGGAATAACTCTGATATGTCCTCTTGACACACATCCACCAGACCTCTGTTGCCTGCTCTTCAAAGTGATTTTTACGCTCCATAACTAAACATTATTTCATCATCACTTAGAAGGTATTGACAAATGCCAGGGAGTGGCAATAGGGTGACAGCACTGCATGAACTGGTCTTGTAGACAAAAGCTGTGTGTCGAGCAAATGAACTCAGAGGCTACAGAGATGTCCTAGATGAAGATAACGCAGATGGCTCTGGAACTGATTCAGACAGCACTCCATCCTGTCCATTCTTATCGCTATTCTTCGCTTACACCAGAGCCCATCTTTTAAATGCCTGGGTAAGTGCAAAGCCTAAAGTCTAATTAATGCTAATTTAATAATGAGGCCAAATCCATTTGCTAATTAAATACCTTGTGCAAGATTACTAACACTGGAGGGTCAGTTCTGTTCTCCTGGATCCCATGATAACTTCAGCTCACAGACGGCTCTTTGCTTATTGAGTGAGTTTGGCTCCAGAAGCATCTAGTTGCACCCAACTCTGACTTCATCTTTAAAAAATATACATAGTGGAAAGTGTCTTGTCATGGAGGAGAAAAATAAGTTACATTTAAAGTCGATGTTGGACTTTCTGGTGAGGAGATAGTGGACAGGGTCATGCAATGGCTGACCTTCCATACTCTAGACAGGTGTGGAGACACACTGAGAGCGCCTTTAGATTCACGACGCATCGGTGCTTGTGTGCAGGAACCCAAGGAGAAAGCTACAGCTCATTTATAAAGCCCATCCACAAACCCGCAACAATGACACCCCTTATCTGGAGAGGACCCCTGCATATGAATAAAACATGGACCAATATGAATCGCAACTTTTTGCTTTGTTTCCCTCTTTTTCACTTTAGTCCCCCCCCCCCCCCACTCCTCCGTGCACCCCCAGCTCTCCACAAACCTGTCCAGAATAACTAACATGTGAGGGAGCAGGCCGCGCAGGCACAGGAGACCCTGCCTCCCTTTGAAGTGAAATCTCTCTGGTCTATTGAAAAACACTTTAAAAGACGGAGAGAGAGCCGACGGACGGAAAGGAGAAAGCCAAAGAGAAAAACACGCACTGGACCACAGTACTGTCGTCCCCAGTGGGTTCCTTTACTGGCAAAGCCTCTATTTGTTTATTTATTTACAGACTTATTTATTTATTTGAGCCAATGGGATGCGGCCTCCTCTCACTCCGAGCAGGAGGGAAGTGACTTAAGGCCTTGATGGCCGCCGGCTCTGTGATGTGATGTGATTTGGAGTCATTTCCGTGAGCTGTCTGACAGACGGCTCGGGTCTCGGGTGGAAATGGATTCCTGCTCAATCCCGGGAGACCGAGAGCACCTGCCGACATGAGGAAGCAGAATTTGGCCAGTGATCTGGAGTTGGCTGAAGCAAACGCAGCCATGGTGCACAGTCAGAGGTACTTACGAGAGTTGAAAAGAGAACTAACCCACGGATAAGAGAGGACAGAGAAATGATCTGGTCTCACTCTATCACTCAGCCGTACAGTAGGATTCAATACTCTAACCGTATAACTGTACTGCAGTAGATAGATAGATAGATAGATACTTTATTGATCCCCAAGGGGAAATTCAAGAAGTGTAAGGTAAGATAATGTATTGACACACATAGGTGTAGTGGAAGAGAAGACGTGAGTATTAATATAAATGCTGTGATTGGACGGACCATGGGTGTGTATCCACGGTACCGGTGTGTATCCTGACCGGGATCACTGGGTGCTCCCTCATAGGCCACACAGTCACTATTCAATTCCTACATGAAACTGAAATCATTGCTAAGTCCAGAAGGAATACATATGGTTAGAGACTACATGTGTTAATCACAATAAAGACATCAAAATAACAGGATGTAATCAGTGTATCAGAATGGCCTAATCACCATAAAGAGTAAAAAACATGAAATCTTACAGACAGATCTATCCTATTTGTGCAAAATATGAAATCTTACACACAGACTATCTATCCTATTTGTGTGAAATATGAAATCTTACACACAGACTATCTATCCTATTTGTGTGAAATATGAAATCTTACAGACAGACTATCTATCCTATTTGTGTGAAATATGAAATCTTACAGACAGACTATCTATCCTATTTGTGTGAAATATGAAATCTTACAGACAGACTATCTATCCTATTTGTGTGAAATATGAAATCTTACAGACAGACTATCTATCCTATTTGTGTGAAATATGACATCTTACAGACAGACTATCTATCCTATTTGTGTGGATAAATGCCATTTAGAGGTCTGTAAACACTATCTCCAAAGTTTAAGAGGTGCGTAAATGGTGTTTACTGGTACATGCATTTAGCCTCCACTACATACTGGACGGACACACACACACACACACACACACACACACACACACACACACACACACACACACACACACACACACACACACATGGCACTGTTGGCACTGTTGGGGGTACTCAGAATAGCAGAAGCTCATTGGCTCATTATTCCAGTGCAATAGCTTGGTCTAGATCTGGGATATTTATGACATATGAACCTAGAAAGATGGAAACCATCTCTGAAACACATACGGACCACATCTTAATTCTACGACTCCCTGGTGTGAAAAAAAGGAAAGGGGCTTCAGAATAAGATGTTAGGATGAGATGTACTGTAGTTACTTCATGAGACACATAGCCAATTGGAAGTCAAAGCCTCGCTCACAGCCCTGTAACATGTATAATTAATACTGAATCAAAGAGAAAGAGGATGGTCAGAGACCAACAGAGAGGATAAGAAGAAATGCACTTCATGGTGGGGTGTGTGTGTGTGTGTGTGTGTGTGTGTGTGTGCGTGCGTGCGTGCGTGCGTGCGTGCGTGCGTGTGTGCGTGCGTGCGTGCGTGCGTGCGTGCGCGTGTGTGTGTGCCTGTGTGTGTGTGTGTGTGTGTGTGTGTGTGTGTGTGTGTTTGTATGTGGGGGGAGTGCATCCTGGGCTAAAAGCACTGAGGATATGAGAGAGGATGCTACAGCAAGATGTAGGCGGCAGCCAAAGCCGAGGCCAGATTGATGTCGGTTGGGGGTTATTGGGCGCTGAGATGGGCCTTCCTTCTCCCCGCAGACCTGCCCAGTGGACAGAGAGGAGCCTGGCTGGGGGGATTTGTTCGCTCTTGTTATTGAAGTCCCCGTGTAAAGGCAAGAGGCAAAGCCAGCATGTGGAGGGAAGATTTCACCCTTTCAGTTGTTTCATTTCAAACACAATCTTCATACAGTAAAGTCTGTTTTTTCCTGTTACAGTACATCTACATTTGCACTAGACCTATGAAGAAGATTCACAGTTGGTATTCATATATTTGAACTTAATTAAGATCCATTTATTAAAACTTATCCACACACTCTCTCTCTCACTCTCTCTCTCTCTCTCACACACACACACACACACACTCATCATCAGTAGGCTATACTTGATGAAAGACGTGGGCATTAAGTATCCGATGCAGACACACACAGTGCTAAACACTGAGCTGGACACAACAACAGGCCAATTAGGCCATTCAGCAGCAGACCGCCTGCTCTTAATTAAGGCATGAACATCAGCTTTGGCCACTAAGAGGAGCGCTGTAATTAGGAAGCACACACTCTCTTCTTAATTAGCTCCAGGCATGCCTAATGCTGGGCTCAATCTATTATATTATATATATATATATATATATTAAATACAGGCACTAGTAGCTCTCCCTACATGCCTAATGCTGGGCTTAATCCATTCCAGACACCTCAACCCAAATATTGCTCGTTTAAATGACCCGATCATATATTAAATACAGCAACTAGTAGTTCTCTACATGCCTAATGCTGGGCTTAATCCAATCCAGACACCTCAACCCAAATATTGCTCGTTTAAATGACCCGATCATATATTAAATACAGCAACTAGTAGTTCTCTCTACATGCCTAATGCTGGGCTTAATCCATTCCAGACACCTCAACTCACCTCAGTGAAAGTAGAGATTTACATGGTTAAATGTTGCTGCAGTAAATATAAAGTAGAAACACGTGTCTTTGTCTGTGAAAACACACCACAGAAAAGGCAAAAGGACGGGAGTTATGATGATGATGGGGCCGCCACTGAGACCTGTTCATTAAATCAGATGTTGCAAGTACATGATGAAAGAACATGAGAGTGTGAGCCAACGGAAACACTCCACGGTGCTCTCTGGCCACTTAATGACCACTTAAAGAGTCATAAACTGTGAACCTGCCGTGCGGCCCAGCAGTGCAGACTCACACAGGACACATGCCCCCCCCACAGGACACATGCCCCCTCACAGGACACATGTCCCCCCTCACAGGACACATGCCCCCCCCCCCCCCCCCACAGGACACATGCCCCCTCACAGGACACATGTCCCCCCTCACAGGACACATGCCCCCCCCCCCCCCCCACAGGACACATGCCCCCCCCACAGGACACAGGACACATGTTCCCCCTCACAGGACACATGTTCCACCTCACAGGACACATGCCCCCCCCCCCCACAGGACACATGCTCCACCTCACAGGACACATCCCCCCCCCACAGGACACAGGACACATGCCCCCCTCACAGGACACATGTTCCCCCCCACTAGACACATGTTACCCCCCACTGGACACATGTCATGTCCCCCCCACAGGACACATGACACATGACACATGTCCCTCTCACAGGACACATGACACATGTCCCCCTCACAGGACACATGCTCCACCTCACTGGACACATGTCCCCCCACAGGACACATGTCCCCCTCACAGGACACATGTCCCCCCCACAGGACACATGCTCCACCTCACTGGACACATGTCCCCCCCACAGGACACAGGACACATGTCCCCCTCACAGGACACATGCTCCACCTCACAGGACACATGCTCCACTTCACAGGACACATGCTCCACCTCACAGGACACATGCCCCCCCCCCCCCCCCCCCCCCCACAGGACACATGTCCCCCCTCACAAGACACAGGACACATGTTCCCGCCAACAGGGTAACTGGAGCAGTGTGACCCCTACAGTAGTGAAGGAGAGACCTGCCAAACAGCATCGATTTACTGCACACATTCTCGCCATTATCTTATGTGCTGGTATTCACAGCCCTGCACATAGATTTACTCCTTAGTTCACATTCATATTATCTTTTTATTCACAGCCCTGCACATAGATTTACTCCTTAGTTCACATTCACTCCATTATCTTATGTGCTGGTATTCACAGCCCTGCACATAGATTTACTCCTTAGTTCACATTCATAGTTCATTATCCTTTTATTCACAGCCCTCCAGATATTGTACATTTACTCATGCGAATCAGAATCAGCTTTATTG
Source organism: Sardina pilchardus (assembly GCF_963854185.1). Taxonomy (NCBI): domain Eukaryota; kingdom Metazoa; phylum Chordata; class Actinopteri; order Clupeiformes; family Clupeidae; genus Sardina; species Sardina pilchardus. Next base: position 1,675,338 of record NC_085007.1, read on the forward strand.
GCCAGCTTTGCGTAACAAACAAGGAATTTGACTCTGGTTAATCTATTATTATATTATATTACCGGTTATATTATCTATCATTAGTTGACATGTACCCCATTATCCTACTGTTTGTGCCTCTATTCACAGCCTTCCAGAGAGATTTACACAATAGGAACCTATATCCTTAGGAATCACTTACTCAGAAAAAGTTGGGGCATCGCATAAAATGCAAATAAAAACAGAATGTGATAATATACAAGTCTCGCAAACCATTTAGTGAGACCAGTCGCTTTGGGAAAATTTACCAAATTAAGCTATTGTGCTCACATGAACAACCATAAACTAAGCTTTCCAACAATATGTATATTGAGGGCATTACAAAAACTGTCGCTAAGATAACTGCTTGCAAAGTTGCCATGGTTCTCCCGTCACGATATGCCATATACTGTATACTCCATGAAATAGTCAAATGTGTACATTTTGCAATAGTCATATTTGAACATTTAAAACATTTGCTGTCTGTGTCCTTTTTGCCACTAAATATGTGCTTACTGTAAGAGATTTGCAGATTATTACATTCTGTTTTATTCACATTGTACACAATGTCCCAATCTTTCTGGTTGTATAACTTCATGAATCAATACCATTTCTGTTGGTGCATGTTACAAATTGCATCTGTGGTTGGGTTCCGAGTTCATATTTATCACAGGAATACTGGTATGACAGGATGTGATATTTATATTTATTATTATTATTATATTATAATTATGACCGCCGCTAGCATAGCTAGCGAAGCGGTCATATAGTTGTTGTCAAAGTTTTTTTTTTTTTTTTTTTTTATTCTTTTTTCCCGTCATGTTTCGTCAACGATTCCCGGGACACCGTAACACCGGAGCGCATGAAACTTGGTGGGCATGTAGCCCCAGTAGAGTTCTATAGAAAATTTTCGTTTCGTCCCCGGGAGTCACCCGGGAGTTTATGGTATGTTGTTCTCTAGAGCTTGCATCAACTTAGCTTATAACCAGTCATTTGTGATTTGCCCCCCCATCGTAAAAATTGAAAATGCAATGTAATATTGCTTTAATTGCCCCTATCTTCAGATGAGATGTTATGAACTGCACCAAATTTCATGTGTATGATTAACCTGACACCCTCTGGGAGTATGCCAAGTTTTGTGGAATTTCATCCATGGGGGGCTATAAAATAAATGGATTTATGTGTACATTCAGGACTGTATACCCATCGGCCAGTAGATGGTGGTATTATCTGGAGTCTAAATCCCCCCCTGGGGATTTCAAAAACTGTTCCAAACATCTCAATCTCTGCTAGTTTTTGTCCTAGAAACATATAAGTGACACCATTAGAAACCTTTAATCAACTAGTTTCCAAATATGTTTTAAAAGAGAATGGTTGCTCTGGGTGCAACAAACATGCAGGAACACACACACACACACACACACACACACACACACACACACACACACACACACACACACACACACACACATAAATACACACACACACACGCATACCTACACACACACGCACCACTACATACACACATGTACATAAAACATTATACAAACACATGCACAAACACGCCCACACGCATGCACACATACACCCTTACACACACACACACACACCTACACACACACACACATGCACACACACATCTTTGAGTACATTTTGTGAGACCACCGGAGCTGAGAAGTGAATGTGTGTGTGTGATGTACTATAGCAGGCCTATTCAACTAGCGGCCCGCGGGCCAGATGTGGCCCGCTTCAAATTTCCTGTGGCCCGCGTGTCTCGTCATGAGAATTAACTCGCTTTGACGGGTGTGCATAGATCATATGATTGGCGAGTAGCGCACTGTCGGCCCGCCCCTATTGGCCAGACTAATTCTTCACAGCACATCACTACACAAACTGACATTTCCAAATGTGTAACTAGTTTTAAATGTTATCATTAAATGTTGATTAAATTACGATTTCTTACCGCCAAAGATTCTAAACCTCGAGCGTGCGCAAATCAAAAATGTTAGCCTACAATCATACCCGGTCTCCGTTCCTCCAAGCCCTCGGGAAAGTTAGTGAAGGAGCTGTGGTTTGTAGAGAATTGCCTCTTGGCTTTATATTCCTTCTTTACAGCGATGGATTCGTTGCACAATAAACATGAAAGTCTCGTACTTGTTGCAGAGGGTAAAATGAACGATTCTCGTTGTCAATTAGACGTTTCTTTAGACAGAGCCATCTTCACTCAACTCGTGGGAATGTTATTGTTTGTGATTTGCGCAGGCTCGAAGTTTAGAATCTTTGGCGGTAAGAAATCGTGAAATAGATAAACAGAGGCAGAGCTGGCATTACTTTTTCTTTAAATTCAATGCTTGTATATTTGAGAGATTGGCGCTGTAGGCTGTGTGTGTTTGAAACACTTATGATCCTAATTATCTTGAAGTAGGCTAGTTAAATCAACACTGCAATTTTTCCCACTGATGCATGATATGGCAGCTATCAGACATCAGGTATGAAATACTATGGTTAGCCTGGGTGTTTTCAAATACTTCTATAGTTTGTGTCGCAGCCTATCACCTGTCTGAGAAGATTTTTTTATGGATATGGATAATAGGCTATGTTCTTAGTTTCTATGCCAGTGTATAAAATTCAATTGAATTGAACTGAATTTTACTCTGATTTTATCAAATATTGTTGGATACAATTATTTTGCGGCGTCTTATTTTATGCGGCCCCTGAAAACCCAGTGATTTTTCCATCCGGCCCTCTTGGTACTGAAGTTGAATAGCCCTGTACTATAGCCTGTGTGTGTGGGTGCGTTTCTGTGTGCCCATCTGTGTGTTTGCATGTGTGTATATGTGTGTATGTGCATGTTCTGTGTGTGTTCTCTTTCTTTCTCTCTCTCTCTCTCTCTCTCTCTCTGTGTCTGTGTTATCTGTGTGTATTCTGTGTGTGTTCTCTCTTTCTCTCTCTCTCTCTCTCTGGGTGTGCCTGTGTGTGTGTGTTTGTGTGTGTGTGTGTGTGTGTGTGCGAGTGTGTGTTTGTGTGCGTGTGTGAGTGTGTGCCTGTGTATGTGTGTTTGTGTGTGTGTGTGTGTGCACACGTGCGCATGTGCGTGTGTGTGTGTGTGTGTGTGTGTTATCTGATATTGGAGTGACAGTGACGGCAGAGAACACAGTGAACATATACTCAGAGACACATTAAACACACACACAAGCAGACAAACACTCACACTAGACAGAGAAGCACTCATACACAAAAGCAAGCGCACACATGCACACACTCATTTACATACATAAAATTTGCAGTAGGGATGGAGTAGGCGATGGAAACACAAGCGTGATCGATATTTGCGGAGAGAATGTGCAGGACTGAGCGGCGGTCATATTGTGTATCGCTTTGCGGTACATCTAGTTATTTATTTATATTTGAGAAGGACATTTTACCATTAACAGTATGAAAGGCCAGTGCACTAAGGACACATCATTTACAGTATACAGTAAGTGTACTAAAGATACAGTAGTCTTTATCATTTACAGTATGAAAGGCCAGTGTATTAAGGGCACAGTAGTCTTTATCAAGCCTTTAGCCAGTTCTATCTGTAAATGGGAAATACATGGAGTCCCAGGAGCAAGGGAGGGAGGGGAGCAATTTGATTTGCTGTTGAGTGCAAAACTATTAGTATTCTGCTCCAATCAGGGGATGTGCCTAAATCCCTGTTTATGCTGGCTTTGGTGAGATGAGTGGACATTGCTGTCTGCGTGTAACAACACAGAGAGGACTGCAGAAGCCTTGAGCCGGTTGTTGTAGGAGAGGAGGACTTCAGATGGCAGCAGTTAGTGTCAGCTGTTTATGGCGAGGGGCTGGTGTGCAGCCATCTTGCTGTCCTTGCGCTTTCTTCTCTCTCCTGGAGGAAAGTGCTGACGTGAGCTCCCCTGGCTGGAGGCACTGGATTAACAACCAGATCTGCAATTCAAATGCAATTACGTGCAATTTCTCTCTGCGCTGCGCTGGGCTGGGCTGAGCTGCACTACTCTGCAATGCAATGCTATCAACAAATGCAACAATCTCTTATGACAGTGTTTGAAATAGGCTTTCAATAACACAGTGTGAAAGAAATCCAATAGAGAGGAATTATTTGGTGATTGTGAGATGAGCTGACCACTGTGTAGGTGAGGAAATATATTGTGTTTACTGAACCGACTGAATCTTACTTCAGCTCTATGGACAGCTAGATTAAAGCAATTAATGTTCAAAAGATTTCCAATTTGATCATACACAACACAATTAAATCTGCCACTAAGACTGGATTAAGAGTTTTGTCAAAAGTTGTGTGCACCATTCTCAGTGGCGAATTAAATTGGAATGTGCACACTTTAAATCAATTAGGCAGTCGTGAGGCTGGACATGAAACAGAACATGAATAACTCAAAATGCAGGGCTAAATATTATTATTGTCATTGTTTTAGATATTCTTTATTATTACAGTGCATGAAAATGCACTGTACTGTTCTTCCTAGGCTTCAACTTCAACTTCAACTTTTTATTATTCTTCTTCTAACGCACGCAATTCAGCTTGAACCGTTTAACGTAGAAACTTCATTCAAACTGTGTTACGTAGGTCTTACTTACGCGATGTGTGCTTTCTATTTTTCAACTTTGTAACATTTATACTTTTTAAACTATTAGTTAAAAACTATTACAATTTCCCCCATAGACTTAACATTGCTCATTATGACATCACGGCAGCAATTAGAATCTTATGCCAGGTGGCCGGCCACCTGGGCACCAACTGTCAGTTTCTCTGGCTTTAAGCATACAGTCTCTTAGAAGACTATATATCCTGTTAACTGTTTCCTCTGTCCACAACTGTTTCAAAATAAAAGTCCTCACAGCAATAATACACTATTAAATCATTTAACCATTGAAACTACTCAACTATTGAACTGTTCAACCATTCCAACTGTCAGTTATCATCCACTATGCTTCAAGTAAACTACATGAAACCTCCATGTACCTAGCAACCAACATAGCAACCATTAAAATTAAGTGTTTATGACCGTTTCCATAGCAACCAACATGATTATACTGCAGTAACTTCTTGTTTCCTGATAGTGGCCACCATGGATACCCTAGCAACAAATGTTTCGAAATAAAAGTCCTCACTAGCAAGTTAGCTAGTTAGCATGGTTAGCATAGTTAGCATAGTTAGCATTTTTTAGCATAACTGCAAAAATCATCAACTAAGTTATCTAATCAACCTGGTTAGCATTGTTAGCACATTTAGCATTGTTAGCATTTTTAACATTACTGCTAGAAATCATCAGTTAAGTTAGCTAATCAAGCTGGTTAGCATTGTTAGTAAAGTTAGCATTGCTAGCATAGTTAGCATTTTTAGCGTAACTGCTAGAAATCATTAGCTAAGTTAGCTAATCAACATTTTAATATGAATAGAAATCATTAGTTAAGTTAGAACTGGAATGTTTCATCTTTAAACTGTCTACCTTCACACTATCAACTCTCTGTACACAATGCAACCACCATGTTTACCCTAGCTACACATTAGTAACCATATCTACATTATCTATCTATTTTTGCACTTTCATGCACTGGTAATTCCTTGGAATTGCATTTCTAGTTCTTCTTCTAACGCACGCAATTCAGCTTGAACCGTTTAACGTAGAAACTTCATTCAAACTTTGTTGCGTAGGTCTTGCTTATGCCATGTGTGCTTTGTATTTTTCAACTTTGTAACTTTTATACTTTTTAAACTATTAGTTAAAAACTATTACAATTCCCCCCATAGACTTAACATTGCTCATTATGACATCACGGCAGCAATTAGAATCTTACGCCAGGTGGCCGGCCACCTGGGCACCAACTGTCAGTTTCTCTGGCTTTAAGCATACAGTCTCTCAGAAGACTACATATCCTGTTAACTGTTTCCTCTGTCCACAACTGTTTCAAAATAAAAGTCCTCACTGCAATAATACACTATAAAATCATTTAACCATTGAAACTACTCAACTATTGAACTGTTCAATCATTCCAACTGTCAGTTATCATCCACTATGCCTCCAGTAAACTACATGAAACCTCCATGTACCTAGCAACCAACATAGCAACCATTAAAATTAAGTGTTTATGACCGTTTCCATAGCAACCAACATGATTATACTGCAGTAACTTCTTGTTTCCTGATGGTGGCCACCATGGATACCCTAGCAACAAATGTTTCAAAATAAAAGTTCTCACTAGCAAGTTAGCTAGTTAACTAGTTAGCATGGTTAACATAGTTAGCATTTTTAGCATAGCTGCAAAAAATCATCAACTAAGTTAGCTAATCAACCTGGTTAGCATTGTTAGCATATTTAGCATTGTTAGCATAGTTAGCATTTTTAGCATTACTGCTAGAAATCATCGGTTAAGTTAGCTAATCAACCTGGTTAGCATTGTTAGTAAAGTTAGCATTGCTAGCATAATTAGCATTTTTAGCGTAACTGCTAGAAATCATTAGCTAAGTTAGCTAATCAACATTTTAACATGAATAGAAATCATTAGTTAAGTTAGAACTGGAATGTTTCATCTTTAAACTGTCTACCTTCACACTATCAACTCTCTGTAAACTATGCAACCACCATGTTTACCCTAGCTACACGTCCCCTGTATCAACATAAGTCTTCCTAATTCCATCCAACTTTCTATCCATTCATCTTCTTCAAACCATTCACTCATCCACCCATTCTAAACAGTCTGCATATCAACATCAATTAGACGATCTACATTCAACTTTTAAACAATCTACTCTGTCTCAGGCTGGCTCTCTTAAGACTAGCCAGTTAAATTGATTACACCTGTATCTGTATCCACTACTCTCAGTAGAGAGCTGTGTCTCTCAGTTTTACAAGAATATAAGGCACATTCCATCCAACATTCTATCCATTCATCTTCTTCAGACCATTCACTCATCCACCCATTAAACTGTCTATCAACATCTATTAAACAATCTGTCTATCAACATCCATTAAACTCTCTGTCTATCAACATTAATTAGACTATCTACATTCAACTTTTAAATTATTTACTCTGTCTCAGGTTTTAAGAGTACTCTGGCTCTCTTAAGACTAGCCAGTTAAATTGATTACACCTGTGTCAACTACTCTCAGAGAGCTGTATCAGTGTCTCTCTTAACAAGAATATAAGGCACATTCCATCCAACCTTCTATCCATTCATCTTCTTCAAACCATTCACTCATCCACCCATTCTAAACAGTCTGCCTATCAACATCAATTAGACGATCTACATTCAACTTTTAAACAATCTACTCTGTCTCAGGCTGGCTCTCTTAAGACTAGCCAGTTAAATTGATTACACCTGTATCTGTATCCACTACTCTCAGTAGAGAGCTGTGTCTCTCCGTTCTACAAGAATATAAGGCACATTCCATCCAACATTCTATCCATTCATCTTCTTCAGACCATTCACTCATCCACCCATTAAACTGTCTATCAACATCTATTAAACAATCTGTCTATCAACATCCATTAAACTCTCTGTCTATCAACATTAATTAGACTATCTACATTCAACTTTTAAATTATTTACTCTGTCTCAGGTTTTAAGAGTACTCTGGCTCTCTTAAGACTAGCCAGTTAAATTGATTACACCTGTGTCAACTACTCTCAGAGAGCTGTATCAGTGTCTCTCTTAACAAGAATATAAGGCACATTCCATCCAACCTTCTATCCATTCATCTTCTTCAGACCATTCACTCATCCACCCATTAAACTGTCAATCAATATCTATTAAACAATCTGCCTATCAACATCCATTAAACATTCTGTCTATCAACATTAATTAGACTATCTACATACAACTTTTAAAGTATTTACTGTGGGTCCCTCTCAAGCAGCGTTTATATGTCCTCCCTCGCTCCTCAATGATCTACATAAAGAAAGATAGAAGAAGGGCTAGACTATCCCATTGTTGCCGCTCCATCATTCTTAGTAGATCAGTGAGGAGCGAGAGAGGACGCGTAAACGCTATATGAGAGGCACCTTCTGTCTCAGGCTTTAAGCATACAATCTCATTAAGACTACAGATCCTGTTTCACTTCGTCCTCTGTCCACAACTGTTTCAAAATAAAGGTCCTCACTGCAATAATACACTATTAAATCATTTAACCATTGAAACTACTCAACTATTGAACTGTTCAACCATTCCAACTGTCAGTTATCATCCACTATGCCTCCAGTCAACTACATGAAACCTCCATGTACCTAGCAACCAACATAGCAACCATTAAAATTAAGTGTTTATGACCGTTTCCATAGCAACCAACATGATTACATAAGACATAACTTCTTGTTTCCTGATAGTGGCCACCATGGATACCCTACCAAAAAATGTTTCAAAATAAAAGTCCTCACTAGCAAGTTAGCATGGTTAGCATAGTTAGCATTGTTACCATAGTTAGCATTTTTAGTATAACTGCAAAAAATCATCAACTAAGTTAGCTAATCAACCTGGTAAGCATTGCTAGCAAATTTAGCATTGTTAGCATAGTTAGCATTTTTAGCATTACGGCTAGAAATCATCGGTTAAGTTAGCTAATCAACCTGGTTAGCATTGTTAGTAAAGTTAGCATTGCTAGCATAATAAGCATTTTTAGCGTAACTGCTAGAAATAATTAGCTAAGTTAGCTAATCAACATTTTAACATGAATAGAAATCATTAGTTAAGTTAGAACTGGAACGTTTCATCTTTAAAACGTCTACCTTCACACTATCAACTCTCTGTAAACTATGCAACCACCTTGTTTACCCTAGCTACACCTTAGTAACCATATCTACATTATCTATCTATTTTTGCATTTTCATGCACTGGTAATTCCTTGGAATTGCATTTCTAGTTATTAAACTTCTTCTTCTAACGCTCGCAATTCAGCTTCAACCGTTTAACGTAGAAACTTCATTCAAACTTTGTTGTGTAGGTCTTGCTTATGCCATATGTGCTTTGTATTTTTCAACTTTGTAACTTTTATACTTTTTAAACTATTAGTTTAAAACTATTACCATTTCCCCCATAGACTTAACATTGCTCATTATGACATCACGGCAGCAATTAGAATGTTACGCCAGGTGGCCAGTCCAGGTGCAGCAGCTCTCTCTCTCTCTCTCAGGCTTAAATTGATTACACCTGTATCAACTGTCAGTTTCTCTGGCTTTAAGCATACAATCTCTCTGAAGACTACACATATCCTGTTAAACTGTTTCCTCTGTCCACAACTGTTTCAAAATAAAAGTCCTCACTGCAATAATACACTATTAAATCATTTAACCATTGAAACTACTCAACTATTGAACTGTTCAACCATTCCAACTGTCAGTTATCATCCACTATGCCTCCAGTCAACTACATGAAACCTCCATGTACCTAGCAACCAACATAGCAACCATTAAAATTAAGTGTTTATGACCGTTTCCATAGCAACCAACATGATTATACTGCAGTAACTTCTTGTTTCCTGATAGTGGCCACCATGGATACCCTAGCAACAAATGTTTCAAAATAAAAGTCCTCACTAGCAAGTTAGCTAGTTAGCATGGTTAGCATAGTTAACATTGTTAGCATAGTTAGCATTTTTAGCATAACTGCAAAAAATCATCAACTAAGTTAGCTAATCAACCTGGTTAGCATTGTTAGCAAATTTAGCATAGTTAGCATTTTTAGCATTACTGCTAGAAATCATCGGTTAAGTTAGCTAATCAACCTGGTTAGCATTGTTAGTAAAGTTAGCATTGCTAGCATAATTAGCATTTTTAGCATAACTGCTAGAAATCATTAGCTAAGTTAGCTAATCAACATTTTAACATGAATAAAAATCATTAGTTAAGTTAGAACTGGAATGTTTCATCTTTAAACTGTCTACCTTCACACTATCAACTCTCTGTAAACTATGCAACTACCATGTTTACCCAAGCTACACCTTAGTGACCATATCTACATTATCTATCTATTTTTGCATTTTCATGCACTGGTAATTCCTTGGAATTGCATTTCTAGTTTTATTATCATATTCTATATTATTATGGTCATTATTTGAGATGGCATTTTCTACGTATATTGTCTTTATTTCGGATGGCATATTCTATATTATTATGGTCTGTATTTTAGACGGCATTTTCCATATTGGGTGCTGAAACTTGTCCTGAGTCCAGAGTCCCATTCCTTTGACTTACGGAGCTGATGCAGTTTAACAATTTGTTCACGGCGTCACCTGAGTGTCCAGGGAGGCGAATCCTGCGCTGTCTGCTGTGTTCACCGCGGTCACGTGTTCAGGGACGGTGTGGCAAGCGAGAGCAATCTGTGCTGGAGTGGACAGCCGAGGCCCCATTAGCGAGCGGAGCCGTTGGAGGTGTGCTGGCGGGGCAGTTTAGGGGAGCAGAGCGGAGCGGAGGGGAGGAGAGGTGAGGCGCTCGGCATGATGGACAGGCAGCTGCTGTGGGGCAGGAGCGGTCACTCGAGACGCACATCCTCAGGGTTAACGGCTCGGCTCACTGGCCGTCATGGCACACAGCTGATCTGGTCATTAGAGCTAGAGCAGGGGTTCCTTTCTTTCTGGATCAATGTGGCAAATCAGCCAAATCAGCTGCCACACAAATGACAAGTTTGCCATAAAACGCGACCTTTCAACACACTAGCTTAGCAAGTGAAATAAACTATGGATGTGCTGAAATGTCAATACATTAAAAGATGAATAAGCATTCTCTTGAAGAGAAAACAGCGGTGTTTTCCAGGCTGGCGTGGAGTAGATGTGCATATGTGTCAGGGTACCACGACCCCAGTTAGCCGTGAGTACCCTTTGACCTCTGAACTCTTGAGGAGGTCAACCACAGACCACAGGGGGCAGTCCGGTCCTGGCCAACGACTAAACGCTTCGACCCCAGCGCTCCTCTGCTTAGGCACAGCGAGGACAGCAAGCACTTTCTTTCTTTCTTTCTTTTTCTTTCTTTTTTCCCGGGCTGCTCGATCTCTGTCAGAAGGCTTGATAGCTCAACTGAGCGGCGTTGGACTGGCCTGGAACCCCATTAACAGCAGGAGAGCGCAGAGCAAGTCCCTGCCGTGCAGCACGGCGCGGCGCGGAGACAGCAAGCGCAGGAGTGGGAGGATATCGACTGGACTTCGGCAGCCTCAAATGCCCCATTGATCTGCCTCTGGGCCTGCTGCCATTGATCATGCTGGGTGTGTGTGTGTGTGTGTGTGTGTGTGTGTGTGTGTGTGTGTGTGTGTGTGTATGTGTGTGTGTGTGTGTGTGTGTGTGTGTGTGTGTGTGCGTGCGTGCGTGCGTGCGTGCGTGCGTGCGTGCGTGCGTGCGTGCGTGCGTGCGTGCGTGCGTGCGTGCGTGCGTGCGTGCGTGCGTGTGTGCGTGTGTGTGTGTATGTGTGTGTGTGTGTGTGTGTGACGTCACTTGATTAGTGGTCTCTGTGATCTGGAGACGCGGTGCGGAGGACAGCACCCATCACTGGACGACTGAGCGGCGGCTGAAGAGGACTTTTGTTGTAGTGTGGTGGAGGTACCTACAGTACAGAGTGTGTGGATATCTCTGCAGCCACTGATAAGCTCCCTTCTGATTTAACAAGCTGTTCTCCCTCCCTCCCTCCCTCCCTCTCTCTCTCTGTCTCTTTCTCTCTCTGTCTGTCTCTCACTCTCATTTCTTTGCCAATTCCACTCGTCTAAAGTCTAAAGAGTTCACTTACAGGACTTTAACAAGCTCCAGCTCTCCAGACACCTGTGACTGGAGGCCGGCACAAGTCTTAAAGTCTTGTTAAAAGGTTGCTTCGGCAGTGCTGGGACTTCAGCGAATGTATTGTTAAAAGGTTGGTTCTGCAGTGCTCTTGTGTGCTCTTACCACTGCTAGCCTACATCTATACTGTACATTACCCAAATCTTAACCTTATTGACCTTTTCCTTATAACCCCTGGAAACCATTACACCATGGGTGCCTCTCAACATGCCTCCTCGATCCTCGATGCTCGATCCTCGAGGGGCGTTCCCACTGATCTATAACTAACACTGGATAGACTATCCCATTGTTTCCCCCCCATCATTCTTTATGTAGATCAGTGAGGATCGAGGCATCGAGGAGCGAGGGAGGACGTATAAACGCTGCATGAAATGCACCCCATGACTTCCTAAAAATCAGCGACATATTATGAAAATGAATTACCATATGGAAATATAGCTTTACTGAAAACAAGCTGAGGCCATGTGAACAAGACAGATTTCATTACGAGCTTTGTCTTTGCATTAAGTCTACATTTACATATGCATTGCACATACAAGCTGCCATGGGGGCTGATGTGCACACTGAAGGTCGGTGAACTTCAGCCATGAATGTCTGGCAGTGTGCTGATCGCAAACACCATGGGACCCTCTGCGTCTGAGCACACTGAGTTATTAATCCACAGCTTCCCGGCCACTCCCGCTCAGGAGAAAGGCTTTGTTGGACAGCTCATGTGGACAGGCACGCTAGAGAAGAAGACTCACCACAGTTCAGAAAATGAAACCTTTTTCTGTGTGTGTGTGTGTGTGTGTGTGTGTGTGTGTGTGTGTGTGTGAGAGCGTGCCTTTGCTGCTTAGCGTGAGGAAGATTATGTGTCCCTTAGCTGGCGCTTGCCATGTTTAACTAGAGAGGAGTAATAATCAGCTTAGGCGCGCTCTAATTTGGACATTATGAGTGTGCGTGCGGCGCCGTGTGCCCATGAGTGATGGTGGACCAGGCACTGGGCGGCACGGGCCGGCATGGCCCACTTTTACACACACACACACACTCACACACACACACACACACACGCACACACACCCACTTTTACAGCGCTGCGCAAGAGAGCCGCATTAGTCACCATTACGCCAACTGCAGAGCGCGCAGGACACGCATGTGGCCTCAGCCTTAAGGGTGCCATGTAGATAGACCTGAACATGTAGCCGTAGCCTTAAGGGTGCCATGTAGATAGACCTGAACAAGTAGCCGTAGCCTTAAGGGTGCCATGTAGATAGACCTGAACATGTAGTTTCAGCCTTAAGGGTGCCATGTAGATAGACCTGACTGGTTAGAGCTTCGGCTTGATTATCCAAGGGTTGCTGGTTCGATCCCCAACCTATTCCTGACGGAAGTTCTTTTGAACAAGGCATCAATAAAGTAGGCTATATTTATATTCTTTTCGATTCACATAACTACACGCACGCTGGCGAATTCGAACATTCTGAAACGCGCATATGCGATGAAACATGATTGCGCATTCTTCCACGGGTTGCCTAAACAGCCAGCTTACAGCCTAGTCTATGCAGGGGACAGATAGATGGGGTGGGGGTGGGGAGGCAGTTCATCAATGCCTCGGTGATATCTGTAGCCTAAGTATCCTAGACGAGTGTATGGGGGAGGGGGATGATCGGTTTCAAATAGGCTGCAATGGATAGTGTGTTGTATAGACCCCGAAGCCATTTGCTTTGAGAACGGCTGGCTAATGAAGTTGTTGGCTGGCTAGCTGGCTCAGCCAAAACCTTAATGCAGCCGCCACAGTTTTCATGACTGATAATGGCTTTAGTTGCCACTTCATGTCTACAGATGTGTATATTGTATTAGATATCAACACACAATGTTATTGTATTGTTTTGGACAACGTTCTGCACGTTTCACTTCAATGTAGACTGCATGCGTTCATTGCGTTGTGAACAGCGCAGCAATCTCTGGAAAGGAAACGGTGGAAGTCGCATCAGTAGGCTAGCTAATAGCCTATCACGTTCAATGCTGTAAATCCATCTGTTCCAGAATATTTGGTTCATATCATCAATCTTTGGTTTTGGTGTTTGTGCAACCGGGCCCTGACGATTTAACAAAAGTCTGAGTAGCCCTACGTAGGAATTAGGAAAGTAGCCTATGTAAGGTGAGATCAAAATCAGGCTACTTTGTTTGCTGCTTTTCCCCATGTCATTTTCATTGGTCGTCAACTCACTGGGAGTCCTGTGTGTCGTAGCAACGAGCACAATACTGATGTGGTGTGTCCAGTGGGAAAATCTCATGTAGCCTAGGCCTAGTTTCTAGGCTATCGTTTATTTTTTCGCGTGTCACTATGATATAATTATTTTTAGATGCAAAAAGTCTAACTGGCTTTGTCAAAGTTTGTCAGTTGGCGGCAGAAAATGATTGGCTGGCGAAATTATTTTTCGTTAATGGTAGGCCTAAACATATTGCGATTCATCCGTTTATTTCAGATAGGTTGTTATTAAAAACCATTAACAAAAAATAATTGTTCATCGACGTTGAAAAACGGTCAGTAAATTCTATCGATATAAGATTTTGTACTTCGCTCCTGCCGAGATGTGAACACGGGTCTCCGGCGTTGCAGACAGGAGTGATAACGCTGCGCCAATTGACATTATACAACAACTGTGTTAGGATAGGTCCTTGACTTGACGTAACTCAGTCAGTCCAGCAAATATGTAAGAAAATGCTTATACATTAGTCTGAGCTTTAAAAGATAGCCTACAAATAGAAGATAAGATGTACAACTATGAATGTAGGCCTACGTAGGCATACGCGCCCTACGTACATAAATAGGCTACGACGAAAATTACACATGTAGGCCTGTCGCAACGTTTTCAAAACAAACTCGCATTTTACCACTGTAAATCGCCTCCATAGACTATGCCATGTAAATGAAAAATAGTTATTAAAATAAAGCACATAATACATGTTGCACATATATAAACGATATGTTTTATGGTAAAATATTATTCTCATGCCCGACTGACAGGAAATCCTTGCGACATCTGCTGTGAGAAAAGAGAATAGCAGCCTGAACAAAAATGGCCGAACGCGAGACAACATATGTTGTCACATAAGTGAGCGCAAAATAGCTCTAAACTAGCTTGTACCGGTGTGCTTTTGATCATGTAAAAATTCTGGGTGACAAAACACGCGTATTTAGGAAAAGTCGTGAACGTGGGGTCCTGGAATTTAATCGAGTGAAAAGATTTTTTTTTTTTTGTAATCGCTGCGGTCAAATGACCGCAGCCCGGCAGTTCTAGGTATATCTAGGTCAAACCCCCACGGCGCTTCTAGGAATACGCGTCAGCGGTCAAATGACCGGCGCTTGGCGCTTCTAGTGTTAAGGGTGCCATGTAGATAGACCTGAACATATAGCTTCAGCCATAAGGGTGCCATGTAGATAGACCTGAACATGTAGCCGTAGCCTTAAGGGTGCCATGTAGATAGACCTGAACATGTAGCTTCAGCCTTAAGGGTGCCATGTAGATAGACCTGAACATGTAGCCGTAGCCTTAAGGGTGCCATGTAGATAGACCTGAACATGTAGTTTCAGCCTTAAGGGTGCCATGTAGATAGACCTGAACATGTAGTTTCAGCCTTAAGGGTGCCATGTAGATAGACCTGAACATGTAGCCGTAGCCTTAAGGGTGCCATGTAGATAGACCTGAACATGTAGCCGTAGCCTTAAGGGTGCCATGTAGATAGACCTGAACATGTAGCTTCAGCATTAAGGGTGCCATGTAGATAGACCTGAACATGTAGCTTCAGCCATAAGGGTGCCATGTAGATAGACCTGAACATGTAGCCGTAGCCTTAAGGGTGCCATGTAGATAGACCTGAACATGTAGCCGTAGCCTTAAGGGTGCCATGTAGATAGACCTGAACATGTAGCCGTAGCCTCTTTTATTCATTGGATAGTAAACACATGCTGCACACAGAACAACACACAGGTGATGGCCATGATTAACCTCAAAATCTGTTCAGTACAGAAAGTGAAAAAGTATACAGTATATCATGCAAGATTGAATGACCCTCTACTTATAAGATAATTTAAAGCACATTATCTCCCTCAACAATGGAATTCTCTTCTCTGATTGGCTAATGGGGTGGCCATTAACTTCGTATAACCTGCTACCTTTGAAGTAGTTCCCGTATCACACTTGAATATTAATTCGCCAAACTCGTTGCGAAGTTTAAATGAACTGTCACGTTGCATCCGAGCTGAAATACAGACGTGCAGAACCATAGTAACATTGTAGCATATGACGGAGGTGGATTGTAGCTAGTTGGATGCCATGTAGGCTATAAAAGTAGCGATCTTTCAAAGTTAAAGTTAATCAGAATCCTGGGATATGCCCGCTTGACAACGGGAGAGATAGAACTAACGACTGGCTTTTGGCCGTAGCAACCAGCCATTTAGAACTAACGACTGGCTTTTGGCCATAGCAACCATCCATTTAGAACTAGTAACGGCAGTTTTGTCCTGCAAGTAGAAAGTTGATATGTGGCGGAAAGTAGTCCCACAGTCAAGACAGTTTTAGCGATGTTTACGGACGCAACGGTGGAATAAAACTATGTTCTAAATATACAGGTTATGAATACAAAAGGGAGATAAGCGGGATAACGGCCTTCGAGGTCGACCGGTTCGATGGAAATAATGGCACGGCGGAGGTAACTCCGTCTCCGTGCTTCGCACGTCGCCGGAGTTCTAGACCTCCACCTAGCCATTATTTCCATCGAACCGGTCACCTCGTCGGCCGTTATCCCTTACGTATTCTGACCCAGGATTTTTAAGTTTTTCTTTTTAAGATTTAAGTTATGTGAGCAAACACACCACACACACACAGACGCACAGACACACACACACATACACACACACACACACACACACACACACACACACACTCACACAGAAAAAGACTGTCCCTGCTCTCTGCGTCTACCAGGGGGGGCGAGTAAATATGTGTCAAATTCATTATCCTTTACTTTCCTAGTGTAATGCACACGTTGATCAGTAGACATCACATTCCTCCTCCTGTGTAAAAGTGGAAATACGTGTAGATCAATAAAACAGACTGCACTGTATGGACCACAATATATATTAAATGTGTGTGTGTGTCCAGCATCCAAGCCTGTAGTGTAGTGTGTGCACTCAGGAGGCCTTTAGACTGGGCAGACGGTGGAGCAAGAGGAATGAATAGCTTAACAAAAAGAGAAAAACAAAAGAAAACAAAACATGAACACTAAACATATTAGGAGGGTCTCGCAACACTCGTTACAAAAATATGAGCAAAATGCTTAATAACGCTGGGAGTTCAGAGCTGAAAATCAATCCCTTGCTGACCAAAATTACCCCGACCCCATCGTGCCCATTACAATCGTCCATAAATCAGATGGCCGATGCTTCTTTATTACCATTCAGGCCGGCCATAAAATATACAGTAGATGAGTGATGAGATGTGAACCCACGCCAGCAGCGCGCCTGGAGAATAATGTTTTATGAATGTTGGCTTTCCAGTGTTTGATGAACTAGCGGGTCACTGTTTGATCTTTGGCTCGGCCCGTTTCTTGGGGGTAGTCCTCCTCTGCAGCTTAGTCTTCAGCAGAGAAAACACACACACTCACTCGGTGCACACACTGCAAATGACTCCATCTGCTTGCAGAACTGCATCCAAATCTTGGCTGCCAAATGAGTTTGAATGTGAACATGTGTTTGATTACAGTATCAGTCAGTGCATCGTTCACTGCACACCACTGCATGCACCTCACTCTGTTGCTTTAACACACACACACACACCACTGCATGCACCTCACTCTGTTGCTTTAACACACACACACACACACCACTGCATGGACCTCACTCTGTTGGTTTAACACACACACACACACCACTGCATGGACCTCACTCTGTTGCTTTAATACACACACACACACACCACGGCATGGACCTCACTCTGTTGCTTTAACACAGGCACTGCCAGCTGCACAGGAAATGACAGCTTGGTGACTGACCTCACATCATAGGGTTTCCATGACAATTAATGAGTTTGAGGTGCAGGTATGTGGCAGATGGTTTCCTGCAAAGCCAAGCAGCCAAGCAATAGTGTTTTATAGCCAAGTAATAGTATTTTTTCCTGAAAAGCCAAGCAATAGTCTTCAATAGCCAAGCAATAGTCTTTTTCCTACAAATCCAAGCAATAGTCTTTTCTCCCGCAAAGCCAAGCAATAGTCTTTTTTCCTACAAAGCCAAGCAATAGTCTTTTTCTCCTGCAAAGCCAAGCAATAGTCGTTTATAGCCAAGCAATAGTATTTTCCCCCTGCAAAGCCAAGCAATAGTTGTTTATAATCAAACAATAGTCTTTTTCCTGCAAAGCCAAGCAATAGTCTTTTTAAAGCCAAGGAATAGTCTTCCCTCCTGCAAAGCCAAGCAATAGTCTTTTTTTCCTGCAAAGCCAAGCAATAGTCTTTAGTCTTTTTTTCCTGCAAAGCCAAGAAATAGTCTTTATTCTTTTTCCTGCAAAACCAAGCAATTCCTGCATATCTCTATTTCTATATCTCTATTCTATATCTCTATGCGATATCTATGTGCCACAGTATATCTCTATGCTATATCTATGTGCTATATCTCTATGCTATATCTACAGTATGTGCTATATCTCTATGTTATACTTTTTATTCTACTCCACTGTATTAAACGGTACAGTGGCAGTGCAATTTGCTCTGTGTGTGAACAGTCACTATATATTCAGCACTTTTCCAGTTTCCAGTTTCTGCTCAGCACTCTCCAGAAGAGAAGCGATTCTGTGGTGTGGAGGGGAAGTGATGTTGTGTAGCCTGGAAAACCAGCGCCAACTGCTGGACGGCAAAATGTTTTGCCTGCATTTGGGTCTGGCCTCGGACCATTGAACATTTTGAAAACACTGCCCTGAATCTGGCAGATGGCAACTAAACCAATCACAACGCAGAGATGTGTTTTGAATCAACGCGGGCGGGGCAGAGGGCTCTGGGGCGGGGTTTTGAGGGAGCGTTGGCCTATAGGCACAGACACGGTTTGAAAGACAACGGGTTGTGCTCATCAACAATGTTCCGTTGTATCCATTCATCGGGGCCAGACTAAATTAGACATCCAATCCATTTAGGCTGGTTTATCAGGCTAGATGTCGTGTCCATGGTGGTGCGGAGGGGAAGTGATGTCGTGTCCATGGTGGAGGGGAAGTGATGTCTTGTCCATGGTGGTGTGGAGCTAGTAAAGGTCGCCCAGCTTCCTTACAGTACAGTCACACACACACACACACACACACACACGCACACAGTACAGTCACATACACACACACACACACACACACACACACACACACACACACACACGCAAACACACACACACACACACACACACAGTACAGTCACACACGCACACACACACACACACACACACACACACACACACTCACTCACTCACTCACTCACATACAGTCTCACACACACACACACACACACACACACACACACACACACACAGTCACACACACTCGAGCATTTGTCTCTTTGTAAATCAGTACCATGCTGCATCTTCATCAGTAAATGCACATGGCAGACTCAGACTCGAGTTGTGCTGCCACAGCTATTCTCAGCAGCTCTATTCACCTTCTGTATACGACGCCGGAATGCATTTCATTGTTATTCGCAAGGAAACACCCCAGAGAGATCTCTTTAAAATTAAAAAAGTTTCTGTTTTTCTGTTCCTTTTTCTTGTGTAGTTGTGTTTGTTCAAATGCCACATATGACAAAACTGCCTTTTCCACCTGCAGGGCTGCTCCTATTCTTCTGTAATCCCCTAAAACACCCTTTTCACTGAGCAAAGGTGTGTGTGTGTGTGTGTGTGTGTGTGTGTGTGTGTGTGTGTGTGCGTGTGTGCGCTAGAGATGTGCTGTGGTTGCCAGCAGTAGTAGGGTCAGGGGCAGGTTCTGGGGGTGTGTGGGGGGGGTAATACTTCATCCAACACTTGCGTCCTCTGTGTCAGGTTCCTGGCACTGAGCCAACCTCATTACCCCCTACTACTAAGATGGCAGCCCCCCCTGCCCCCCCCCCCACTCCATCTGTGGTCAGCATGGTGGCTCTGGGATTGAGTTCTTCACTGTGCTGCACTGTGCAGGGTTATGCACACGGTGTGTGTGTGTGTGTGTGTGTCTGTGTGTGTGTCTGTGTGTGTGTGTGTGTGTGTGTGTGTGAGTGCTGCACTGTGCAGGGTTATGGACGCTCAGGGCTACACATGGCAATCACTCTGCTTAGTCTGAAGGCTGCAGGCAGGCAGTGTGTGTGTGTGTGTGTGTGTGTGTGTGTGTGTGTGTGTGTGGAGTGGCAGGTGAGGCAGTCAGTGGAGTGTATGAGTTAGATTATCACCCTCTTGCTCTTCATGTCGACACCACTGGCTTCAAGCAATCCTATTACCCCCCCCCCCCTCCCTTACCTGACTTCAGAAGTTTTATCTCTGAATGCAGCTGTTCCATTGGCGGGGGCAGAGGCTTTCTTTGAGCAGTCTTAGCTAGCTCTCCAGCTAGCTGATAAAACCCCCACATATTTGTATGGCCTTACTCTTGGAGATGAAAATACCCCCCCCCCCTCCCCTCCCCTCCTCATCTTTTCTGATTGTTTGTTCTGTAGGTGTACACAATAGCTACAAATGCAATCTGGTAAACAAACAAACAACAGTGAGAAGTGAGAACATGCGATCACACATGCAACGTCTCCGTTCAACACACGTGTTTGCTGCAGCTGCTGAAGCCGCCTTGAACGTCTCCGTTCAACACACGTGTTTGCTGCAGCTGCTGAAGCCGCCTTGAACGTCTCCGCTCAACACACGTGTTTGCTGCAGCTGCTGAAGCCGCCTTGAACGTCTCCGTTCAACACACGTGTTTGCTGCAGCTGCTGAAGCCGCCTTGAACGTCTCCGCTCAACACACGTGTTTGCTGCAGCTGTGGAAGCTGCCATGACTGTCACAGACTCAGACTCTGAATAATGAGTTCCTGTAGCACACAGAGGAGTATTATTCTTATTGTAGATAACTTGCTTGGACTGACTGTGGCCATCAGAGCCTCAGGTCTCTGTAACATTACCTGTGTTTGACATCGGTTTCATCAGAGTTTGAGTTCTGTTTCAAATACTTATTTTGCTGCCGTCTGATACCGGGTCAGAGTTACCTGGAATAACACTAGAAACAGCTCCTGCATGTAAAGTCTTGAGTGTGTATCCTAGTCTGCCTGCGTAGTGTGTTGAGTGTGTATCCTAGTGTGCCTGCGTAGTGTGTTGAGTGTGTATCCTAGTGTGCCTGCGTAGTGTGTCGAGTGTGTATCCTAGTGTGCCTGCGTAGCGTGTCGAGTGTGTATCCTAGTGTGCCTGCATAGCGTGTTGAGTGTGTATCCTAGTCTGCCTGCGTAGTGTGTTGAGTGTGTATCCATAGTGTGCCTGCGTAGTGTGTTGAGTGTGTATCCTAGTGTGCCTGCGTAGTGTGTTGAGTGCGTATCCTAGTGTGCCTGCGTAGTGTGTTGAGTGTGTATCCTAGTGTGCCTGTGTAGTGTGTTGAGTGTGTATCCTAGTGTGCCTGTGTAGTGTGTTGAGTGTGTATCCTAGTGTGCCTGCGTAGTGTGTTGAGTGTGTGATCCTCTACCAGACGAGCTGCACAGTTCAAGTGTTCTGTTCATGGAGTCGGGTCTACAGTCACATGTCCACTCTAATTACTGAAATTGCTACAAAAGTATCGCCTTGGTTGTTACGGAAACGTGACATCACACTTACGCACTCTATTGCTACAGAAGTATCACCTTGTGTTCTCCAACATCGCAGTCCCATCCTCTGAGCAAGTGAAGGCGTCTCTACTGTAGGGACATACTGTATGGTGGCCTACCGAGATCATGTTTGGCCTGTTGCGGAACGGCCCATGTTGCTATTGTGGACTTGGTGTTATGTATGCCCTGGTTGGTTGAGGACATGGTGTTATGCCCTGGTTGCATGTTTGAAAATAATTCCGCTGAGAACATGAGAACATAGTGGATGTTGAAGACTGTGGCTCTGCCTGTCCGGCTGTGTCCGACTGTGTGCATGCAGTATGATGCATTATAGGTCAGTGGACACACTCTTTTACACGTCTAGCATACATGGGATTGATCATGTGACCTTAACACTGTCT
>NC_085007.1:1709848-1712348 GCF_963854185.1 Sardina pilchardus
CCTCCCCATCACTGGAGTAGGACAATACACACCCTGCCTCCCCATCACACACACCCTGCCCCCCATCACTGGAGTAGGACAACACACACCCTGCCTCCCCATCACTGGAGTAGGACAATACACACCCTGCCTCCCCACCACTGGAGTAGGACAATACACACCCTGCCTCCCCATCACTGGAGTAGGACAATACACACCCTGCCTCCCCATCACTGGAGTAGGACAATACACACCCTGCCTCCCCATCACTGGAGTAGGACAATACACACCCTGCCACCCCATCACACACACCCTGCCTCCCCATCACTGGAGTAGGACAACACACACCCTGCCTCCCCACCACACACACCCATCACACACACCCTGCCTCCCCACCACACACACCCTGCCTCCCCATCACTGGAGTAGGACAATACACACCCTGCCTCCCCACCACACACACCCTGCCTCCCCATCACTGGAGTAGGACAATACACACCCTGCCGCCCCATCACACACACCCTGCCTCCCCATCACTGGAGTAGGACAATACACACCCTGCTGCCCCATCACACACACCCTGCCGCCCCATCACTGGAGTAGGACAATACACACCCTGCCGCCCCATCACTGGAGTAGGACAATACACACCCTGCCTCCCCATCACTGGAGTAGGACAATACACACCCTGCCTCCCCATCACTGGAGTAGCACAATACACACCCTGCTGCCCCATCACACACACCCTGCCTCCCCATTACTGGAGGACAATAGCTGCCCCAGAACAGCCCACTCTTGTGCTGCAAGATGGCCGCCAAGTGGGGCACTTCCCTATGAGGACTTTTGCTCTCGTTTCTTCCCCTTCACATGAATGAATAAAAAACACTGATAGTTATGAAGAAAACACATGGATAGTTATGAACAAAACACATGGATAGTCGTGAACAAAACACATGGATAGTCATGAACAAAACACATGGATAGTCGTGAACAAAACACATGGATAGTTATGAACAAAACACATGGATAGTCATGAACAAAACACATGGATAGTTATGAACAAAACATAGTCATGAACAAAACACATGGATAGTTATGAACAAAACATAATCATGAACAAAACACATGGATAGTCATGAACAAAACACATACTGTAGTTATGAGCAGTGTGGGTGTACCACTCACACTCAGCATTCATGTTTAAATCGCATGACATCATATTTTGAGCAAAGTTATTTCCCACACACTAGCCTATATCCTTTGGCATGACATGTCATAATTGCTTTTTTTGAACATCTGACAGATTTGCAAATGCAATCGCCGATATTAAGGTCTTTGGTAACATCTGTGGTTAAGTGCTTCCATTAATATTTCATGCTAAATTGACACAATATCTGCCAACATGAGAGGGTTCATATGGAAAACGTGTCTGTGTTCTACACTGCTGTATGAAACGGTCCATCATTACCGGGACATGTTGTTTGTCGGCTTGATATGCAATTCCTCTGATAAGTGATTTCAACCACTTCATCTCTTTGATAGATTGATGTCAAACCTATTTTAAGCTATATTTTGATGTACATAAATAGATGTGTAGGTACTCTGAAATGTTCCCTTAAACTAACCAAATAGATGTGTAGGTATCTGAAATGTTCCCCTTACTTTGAAACTAACCAAATAGATGTGTAGGCATCTGAAATGTTCCCTTACTTTGAAACCAACCATATAGATGTGTAGGTATCTGAAATGTTCCCTTAAACTAACCAAATAGATGGGTAGGTATCTGAAATGTTCCCTGACTTTGAAACTAACCATATAAGACTTTCACAGACAGATGGCTAACAATTTCAGACACACTGTTCTTATGTTGACAAAGCAGAGGCAACTATGATGTTATTTTCCCACACTTGGCTGTGATTTAATGTGCCTCCGATCATTTACTGTGGCAGACATGCGGGGAACAAGAAGCATTTCTAGATGCATCAGCCAATTAATGTGTTACAATGCTGGGAAAACAACAACAGTTCTCCCTCCCTGAGAGCACCCAGGCTGGCTGCTGCTACTCCCACTGAATGGCCACCTCTCTCTCTCCCTTCCTCCCTCACCCCAGGTGCGTTATGCAACTGTAATCTTCACATAATGGGACTTCAGCCATTTTTATATGTTTTCTTTGGCACTTTGTGTTGTGTCATCTCTTGAGAGCAATAGAGTTAATAGCCTGCCCATATAAAGCGCTGGCCCAAATCTGTGCGGTGTGAGGGCCTGATATTTCACGGCGGAGTGGCGAGAGAGGCGAGGAGAGGAGAGGAGAGGAGAGGAGAGGAGCGCCAGCTGTTTCATCAGTGGGAGCATCACGAATCGCCTCCTCTATCGCCAGCGCTCTCCCGCCAAGCAAACAGAATTAGGACTCCAAACATCTGCTCCGCCAGCCCTCGCCTGCGAGCGCCCAGATTGAACCAGGCAGTACTGGGTCAGGGGAATACAAAGAAAGTCTTTTTCCTTTTTTCCTCTCCTCATTCTT
>NC_085007.1:1719848-1722348 GCF_963854185.1 Sardina pilchardus
TTCACATTCACAAAAGTGATGGTATCCCTGTGTGTTTGCCTTGGATCTTGAATTTCCCCTTGGGGATCAATAAAGTATCTATCTATCTATCTATCTACATGTATCTATATCTATCTATCTATCTATATCTGTCTATGTGTGTATATGTGTGTCTGTTGTGTGTGTCAGTGTCTTTGGCACGTGCGTGTGTGTGTGTGTGTGTGTGTGTGTGAGTGTGTGTATAGGCGTGTGTGTGTGTGTGTGTGTGTGTGGTTGTGTGTGTGTGTGTGCCCCTCTGCCTCTACTCCTGGCTGGGCCGTGTTGTCGTGGTCCGGCCCCTTCTGCTGTCAGCGTGTTCCGGCCTCTCAGGCCCTCAGTAGCAGCAGCGGCGTCACCAGCCCGATTACCATCGCTTATACGCACACACACACACACACACACACACACACACACACACACACACACACACACACACACTGCAGCAGCGGCGCGTCACCAGCCCGATTACCATCGCTTATACGGGCCTCCGATCCCTCGCCGAGCACGCTCCTCACACACACACACACACAACCATCCTTTTCACTGTCTCTCTCTCTCACACACACACACACACACCCTTTTCACTTTCTCTCTCTCTCTCTCTCTCTCTCTCTCACTCTCTCTCTCTCTCTCACGAACACACACACACACACACACACACCTTTTACTCTTAGCTGGAGGTTGGCAGGGCTGGCCGACTGAAGATAGCCAGGTGGACCCTGGGACCATATCAAGAAAGGTTTGTATCTGCTGGACACATTTTCCTCACTGTGTGTGTGTTTGTATAAGTGAGTGTGTGTGTGTGTGTGTGTGTGTGTGTGTGTGTGTGTGTGTGTGTGTGTGTGTGTCTAGGGCAGGGTATGGGGGTTCCGAAAAAAATGAGCTCTCAAAAAAGGGAGAGAAGGGGGAACAGACACAAAGTCAAGAGCCCCCTTTTGAATGTGACTTATAAGAAATCAACCTACACAAAGAGAGAGAGAGAGAGAGGAGAAGTGTGTGTGTGTGTGTGTGTGAGAGAGAGAGAGAGAGAGAGAGAGAGAGAAGTGTGTGTGTGTGTGAGAGAGAGAGAGAGAGGGAGAGAGAGAGAGAAGTGTGTGTGTGTGTGAGAGAGAGAGACAGAGAGAGAGAAAAACAAAGTGGCGGCAGGGGAAGATAAAAGGCGAGTGCAAGCTGTGGCGTATCAGTGCGCTGGATCCTCCAGAGAAAGGGAGATGGGCCCATTCAGTGTGTGTGTGTGTGTGTGTGTGTGTGTGTGTGTGTGTGTGTGTGTGTGTGTGTGATGGGCCCGTTCAGCAGAGTCTGGATCGGCACGCACACTGGTGCAGGTGTTATCAGAGATTGCCAGAACCACAAAGAGCCTTTTTATGCGTCGCTTGAGAGAGAGAGAGAGAGGGGGGGGGGGGGGGGGAACGACACACGACATAATGTGTGTTTGAGAAGATGGAGTGCAGGACATTGTTGCTAATGTTTGTGATGACAGACTTACGTGAACAAGATCAGTCCCTCTGGAGTGTGTGTGTGTGTGTGTGTGTGTGTGTGCGCGCAAGAGAGAAAGGAAGCACACGTGTGCCATCACACACTCTCCCAGGTGTTTCCGGCCCTTCATAATTCAGCGCTTACTGTAAAAAGCTTTTACACAATGCCACTCCGTCAGGAGCCAATCGGAAGGTTCCGGTTTATGGGAAAAGACAGATGCCGCCTGTGACGGAGCGTCGGGGAACAAGGCTCATCTAAATTGCACATAATTGTGCTCTTTCAGCGCCAGGGGCAGGGCGGGGCGACGCCAGCACGCTCGCTACAGCGCCGTGACCTAGCGGAGGTCGGGGAAGAAAGCTGCTCTTGTTAGCTTTCATGTACCCTCTTTGTAGGCAGTCAGCGAGCCACGCGGCTGATTTGGAGAGTCCTGGAGCTCTCCCCTGGTTGCTTAAGAACAAGTGTTTAGCCCTGAATATTTATTTCATCCTCTCTGTGTTGCTGTTTGTTTCTCACAAGACATGACAGCGCGTGAGCCTCCTGAGAACAGCTGTGGGCTACAGTACGTCCTCCGTAACAGCAGCGATCATACAGCACGCACCCAAAGACAAACTCATCCTGACTCGTCTGCTAAACTCTTATTAGCGTTCATCTCTGAGCGCGGTTCAAAAGCATCATTATTTTCATCATGTGTTTGTTCTGTTGTTTGTTCCTTCACATCCTGCTTCCTTTTGTGCTTCTGCTTTTCAAACACACACTTTTTGTTTTGTGACCAAACATTTAATGCATCAATTATTAAAGCGCTGTCGTCGCTGCAGAGACGCGCAGCTCCCTGCCAAGGTATTACCTGGAGAGCTCCGACATGAGGCTGTGAAGCCAGACACCAGCAGATCTGCCAGAAAATGTGCATTATTTCTGTCTCTCTTGGGGACTGAGGGAGAGGGAGGGGAGGAGAGGAGAGGAGGAGAGAGGAGAGGGAGGGGAAGGGAAGAGAGGAGAGGAGAGGAGG
>NC_085007.1:1734848-1749848 GCF_963854185.1 Sardina pilchardus
CTGCCGGCCACCTGCAGGGGAGGGACTACAGCGCGGCGAGGACCGCCCACAGACAGGTGGGCAGCAGCAGAACCATGAGTCATCACCATGGCTACAGCGGAAGCGAAACATGCCGGTACATTCCAGAAAAGCTCTGGAGTGGATCTAGCCTGATCTGGAGTGGGAATGGAGCATCCACTGTACTGTACGCCAGGTGTTTTTTTCACTTTATCTTTTACTTTTTCATTTCTTGCTTTAATGCTTCAAGTGAACCACTTTGAATTGCATTTAATGTAAAATGTGCACTGCAAATAAAGTGTATTATTATGATATGCTTGTAATGTTGTTTTCATATCTCTCCTAATGAGAGCATAAGATAGTGATTCAACACACACACATTCACCCTTGTGTTCTGGACCCACGTTAGTGATTCGACACACACACATTCACCCTTGTGTTCTGGACCCACATTAGTGACTCAACACACACACATTCACCCTTGTGTTCTTGACCCACATTAGTGACTCAACACACACACATTCACCCTTGTGTTCAACACACACACATTCACCCTTGTGTTCTGGACCCACGTTTCTGCTTTTTCTTTTCCTTTTCCTTCAGTTTCAAGGATAGATGCTCTTGTTTGACTTTATTATTATTCAAAGTGCTTCTTGTAGTGCTCATACCTGGGACTTGTTTACTCTTCTCCTTCTTAAACACTGGGATTGTGTTAGCCGACCGCACACAATAATGTGTGCTTAGTCAAAACAGAGGAACGCCAACCAAAGAGTATGATCGCTTTCACCACAGACAGGTGGTCACCCAGATGTCATGACAAATGTTAATGTTCATAAATCAGGTGAGATTGAGTGGCCGTTGTGCTTGGCCCATGATGTAAGAGCAATATCTGCCCCAGCACATGATGCAAGAGCAATATCTGCCCCAGCACATGATGCAAGAGCAATATCTGCCCCAGAACATGATGTCAGAGCAATATCTGCCCCAGTACATGATGTCAGAGCACTAACTGCCCCAGTACATGATGCAGTCCCTTGTTTGTGCCACGCGGGTGAAGCCGGAGTAGAAACAGAGTAGAGTAGAAATATCTGGCCCCCTCTCCATGTGGCATATCTGCCCAGATGCCCCCCCCCCTCCATGTGGCATACCCTCCCCCCCCCTCTCCATGTGGCATATCTGCCCCCCCTCCACACATGCAGGCCTGCTGACATCTATACTGTGAGATGATCATTCCCATGTAAATGAATGCAGCTTTGTACCACAGGGGTGAGTTCTAGCTGCTGGTCTCCCAGTTCTCTTATTGAGATGTCTATGTGGTCACAGAACTAATGGGAATCATTGCTAAACTGCTGCTGTGAATGATATTATTATTTCTGTCATGTGTTTTTATCATTCTGTTCATCTCGACTAGTCCACCCCAGGATCACCTGGGCAATATGTGCACGCTAAGAACGCCATATTTTTGGAAGTGTTTGGTCAGCTGGTGGGCTTCAGCGCAGGGGAAAAACAGAAGCGCCGTGTGTTCCTCCCGTGGTAATGCCACCTGTTCAGGAGGAAGCCCCTGGGGAACGGCTGCGATTCATGACCATCCTACTTTAGTGCACAGCCTGCACAACAGTTTTTGCCCGCTGGATATTTTTGAAGTCCTGCCCAAATGGCTGCTTTTTGTCTCTGCCTGTGCAAGTTTCATTTTGATTATTGAAAAGCCGTTTGAGAGTGTAATGTGGAGTGATCGTCGCAGCGCTATCGCTGTACTCAAAGCTCATCATAATTGCATTACAGCCACAATGACTTTGAGATTAGAGGTCTAGACAGACAGACAGACAAGCCCCTGGTCTCATTCACACCACTATGCAGTCTCAACTAATGCCACAAGCCCCTGGTCTCATTAACACCACTATGCAGTCTCAACTAATGCCTGAACATAGCCAAGAGGGACTTCTCTTATTTCTTTAGTGTAGATGCTACATACTGAACTGTCCTCTACTGTATGTAGATAGATAGATAAATAAATAGATAGATAGATAGATAGACAGATAGATATATAGATAGATAGATAGATAGATAGATAGATAGATAGATAGATAGATACTTTATTGATCTCCAAGGGGAAATTCAAGGTCCCAGCAGCTTAAGACACCACACACAACATACACTACAATGTAAACTATACAAAGCAAATGTCTTAGTTCTTGCTATTATTTTTCATGACTGAAACAGGGTAATGATCCTGACTCATCGGCGTTACACAATGCAATATCATACACTTCTGGTGCTTACTGATCAACACTGTCAATCAACTGATACAAGCAAGCAGCGGACAGGAGGCTTCATTTTCTGTCTTAGAGAATACCTCTACGGTGAGCAGACAATGAAATGATGAAAACTCTAAATGAGTCATTTAACACGGCCCCTGTCTCTAACCTGACACAATAATGTGTTCCATGTGTGGCGTTAACATATGCTTTTGTGTACTTTTAACGGCCTTAAAGTGCTGCCAGTTTAAAGTGATGCACCATATCCAGTACAAGTACAGTAGAAGTTTTAGTTTATAATTTTCACAGCCTTAAAGTGCTGCCAGTTTGCCAAATTGATGCGCCGTATCCAATACACAAACATCAGACGGATGACAGAAAAATATTTCATAAGCAGCTCTGACGTGAATTCCCAGTTATGTTCAGAGACCCGTAGAAATGATTTGTGCCAAATCTGGGCCAGCTCAGAGCCGGATTTGGTCATGTCCTCTGAGACGTACAATGCGTGTCTGTGTGATGACCTTGATAACGCAGGTGGTGTCCCCTGTGCTGGCCTGAGGCTTCACAAGTGCTGCTTCTCATTACTGTGTGTGGGCTGGATTATCAGATGACATTTAAATGTCCCATGTTATCATTTGTCCGAGCGTCCCCCAACACAACACAGGCCTTTGAGAAGTCGGGGCCGTGCAGTCAGCACGTCGTGTTGTGGTGCTGATGTGACATGCACCAGGTTAGTGTATAAACAAGAGAATGTGGCGATCCAGAAGATGGCACTATCCACATCCTGTCAAGAACTCCCAGGAAATAGTGACGCTGTGGAGATGAGAAAGACGATCCGTGATGTAAATGAACCCACAGCGTCTCAATAGAGAGGAGGATGAGGAGCAACGTCACACAAAGCTTTGTGCTTGACAACCGTTTCATAGATGCAGGATCCGGGAGTTTATTACTGCAAAGTGTTGATCAAATTAGATGAATTAAATTAGCGCGCCATTCCATGGATGAGATGTCTGATGGGATAAATGAGCGGGAGATTAAATTACGCCAGTGCTAGATCAGATTAATGTCTGAAGCATTCATTGTATCAATCTTGCTCTTTGTTCCATACAGATACATTCATATTGAATGTCACCTGCTTGTTGATGTATGACTAGTCATTGTGCTTGCAGTTTCATTTGTTTAAACTAATGATTCTCAATTTAATTTGTTAGACTAGTGGCTCTCAATTCAATTTGTTTAGACTAGTGGCTCTCAATTTAATTTGTTTAGACTAGTGGTTCCTAACCTTTCAAACAAATCAAAACCTCATCATGATAATCTTATCTACAAGACAACTAGCCACACTCTGGACCAAACTAGACTTACTCTTGAACCAGACATCTACTGTAAGTATACGTTTTGGACCAAATCAGTTTTACAGCCGAGTCAAACTACAGAGTAAGCTTGCAGCAGGCTGGAGGTCTCATGACCACACACTCCAAAGGTACACTTGCTCAAGGGCGCAATGGTGGAAACTGAACCCACACCTTGTCAGGCTACTGCCTGGTAGCCTAGCTCCTCGAACTGTGTGCTAGCCCCACCCTAAATCTACAACGCTAGAGGGGTTTGGGGGCAAACAAACGAAAGATTTTTTCTTCTCTCAAATAATCCGTTACATGAAGACCTCTGGCAAGTTTTGTGGAAAAAAACATGGACAGATTGAGAGTCACAAATATGATATAACTATCAACATCTTGCTGTGAAAAAACATGCCGATTACAAAGCAGGATTATCAAACACTGAAGTGACCTCAAAACAGTGTGTTGAGCTCCAGGCCCCCCTGGGCCCAATAGGCCCGCTCAGTAACCCGTCTGATAGTGGCCAGGGGCCGCTACATGAGCTGGGGGACCATACAGTTGTGGGGCTCAGATCCCAACTGCCACCACACACACCCAGGACACAAGGACACACATCCCCTTTGCAGTAGCAACAGCGTCCACTCTTTTGGGACGGATTTCCACTAGAATGCAGAGTGTCTGTGTAAATGTGCGCTCAGATCACAGCTGCCGCTGTTGTGCAAGGCACTGACTCCCAGTAGCTCAGGGGAGACTGGCCCTTGTAATCAGTAATCATTGACATGTGTAAGCCTCTTTGGATAAAAGCAAGAGCCAAATTAATTCATAAATAAAGAGCCCTTTTTTGTGATGCCTCATGGATATGACCTCTCGGTGACTCCGTTGCTTAACTAGCTTGGTCTGTAGCGCTGCCAACCGCATGTGTGATCACTAAAGCCGTGCCTGTTCAGGTTTGTTGCCTA
Organism: Sardina pilchardus; assembly: GCF_963854185.1. Lineage (NCBI taxonomy): Eukaryota > Metazoa > Chordata > Actinopteri > Clupeiformes > Clupeidae > Sardina > Sardina pilchardus. The sequence goes on from NC_085007.1 coordinate 1,739,397, forward strand.
CGCAGTTTTTTTTTTTCTTTTCTTTTTCCTCGACGAACACAAATGTGATTTTAATGAAGCAATAGACGGTCTGAGTTAATGGAGACGTTCTCCCCCTCTCCATCTCCGTTGTTTAAGTTGTGCATCCTCCACACAAAAGCCAAATGGATTTCAGCAGCACGTGCCTCCCTTTGTTTACTTTCCGTTTGCAGAGGCCAAAAAAAAAACGCCTGGTGATAAGACTTGCTCACTCACTGCTGAAGTTTTAATTGGTTTTATTAATTTCACAGGACCAATTTACAATTCATTATCTCCCAATTTGGCCAACATGCAGAGAGTGCAGACTGGGTTAATTGGAGTTTAATACCGAGTCGTTGCTAAAAAATGAGACAAACATTTTTAATCACTGGACAAACACATTTAATTGTAGGACAAAAGCAGAAACTTGAGGCCATAAAAGCACATAAACCTGATTAAATTCACATTGAGATATTAATGAAATCTCCTCCAGAAATGCCTGTCTTAATAACACCATTGCCTTTAAAGATTAGTTCAGTTCAAATACAGCTTGAGAGAAAGAGAGAGAGTTGAAGTTTAAAAACTGCCTGGAGCATATTTGATGCGTAGCATTGCCTCTCTTGAAAGGGCATCGCAAACATCTACACTTAAAGTTTTCAAAGGTGCAGTGGAGAGGTAGAGGGGGGGGGGGGGGGGGGAGTCTGCTTCTGGTGGGACATCTCTCCTGAAGCAGATAGCATTAGTCTCCTCTGACATTTGGAAACGGAGGTTTAATGTTAATGCTGTTTGGTATGAGTCAACATCAAGCAAGCATAAAGTCAACTTTTAAAAGTATCCGCAGCACAAACTATCATGACATTATTAAACCATCCTCTGATCCTTACACCAAATGCCACCAGTTACTGCTGTCACATGTGGAAATTGGTTATGAATTGAGCTTTAACTTAGTTATAAACATGTAACAATCAGACTTTAGAATTTGGATTATTATTTAAACACTGATAGTGATTGAATATGCTGAAAGTTATTATGTTTCTTCCAGTGACATCCTATGAGATGCCACACATTAGCACAATGATCAAGTCGTTTTTCAAAGTGTCTTTAATAAGCAATCTTGCAAACAAACAAACAAACAACAAACCAGTCACTCCCACACAGGTCAGGACGCGCCCTCACTGTGTCCTGTGTGCACTTCGTCACACACTTTAGGGTTCAGGACGCGCCCTCACTGTGTCCTGTGTGCACTTCATCACACTTTAGGGTTCAGGACGCGCCCTCACTGTGTCCTGTGTGCACTTCGTCACACACTTTAGGGTTCAGGACGCGCCCTCACTGTGTCCTGTGTGCACTTCATCACACTTTAGGACGCGCCCTCACTGTGTCCTGTGTGCACTTCATCACACTTTAGGGTTCAGGACGCGCCCTCACTGTGTCCTGTGTGCACTTCATCACACTTTAGGGTTCAGGACGCGCCCTCACTGTGTCCTGTGTGCACTTCATCACACTTTAGGGTTCAGGACGCGCCCTCACTGTGTTGAGCTAAATCCCAAAATTTCACGGTAAAAGTCCAACAAAGAGGAAATCCAAAGAAAAAAAAAAAATATGGTCGGGTGATGAAGCACCCCTGGCACACTGCGTTTACACCTCATAAGTGCATTTATTTCTGTGAACTGAGTGACTTGAACTCTATTATCACATGTATTCCATTGTTGCCACTTGTGTTGTGTTCATGTCCTCTTATAATGTAAATGTTTTAATCGCTTAAACCAGGGGTCTCAAACTCAAATGAGCTGGGGGCCACTGTAACCAACATCAACTGGTTGGGGGGCCGCATAGGTTGCCACTCCCCCCCCCCCCCCCCCCCCCGAATTATGCACCTCTCAGTAAATACTGAATGTTGAACATATTTGAGCAGTTTTACTTCACTTTTTTTTGTCATTTCCCCTACTACATAAGAAATCAACAGCAAAACAGTCAAATGCAAACCAACAACAGTAAACTATGGCTGCGCCTACTAGTCTACTAACACAAAGCTTTTGTATACAATGAAGTAGCCTGGTCAAATCAGTGCCTGTCAAGTGACTTTGTAGTTTTTCAGCTGTCTGTACGGGGTCCAGGACACTATCATCTCAATTACCACTGGCACCTCCATTTATCTTGGGCAGAGGGTCGAAGCATGGTAGCCGGTTAGAAAACACTGTCGTTCACTCAAAAGACGCACCTTCACAGACGCACCCAGATCACTGTCAATTACGATCGATCATAATCTCCAAAAGGCAGACATACTTCAGAATCAGATATGTGAATAACAGACCCAAGACCTCATCAAACGTGATTTTTTGTTTCGACATTTGATGTATTTCTGCTTCAGTTTGTGCAAAACTATGGCCTGCATGCATCGCTTCCGCGTCATTACAAACCGCACGTCTCCTGCGTGTAGTTTGTAATGAGGGGGCTAGTTCGTGAAAACGTTGCTTGAATCGAAACACTTGATGTCTAGCAGGTGGAGTCTAGGCTACAAATGAGATTTGTCACCGTACCTCCCGTCTGTTTTAACCCGCGTCGTTTATCGCATAAAAAATACCCTCAAGGGGCGACTTAGGCTACATTATTATTTTGACAAGAAGTTGCGGGCTGGAACATGTTGCAAGTAAACAATTGCTAATTCGTGATGCTGTCACGAACCTGAGCTATGGTAGCGCAGCCATAGAGCCCAGCCCACGATTGTTACAAAATATAAAATGCCCAGATGCATCTACGCGGGCCGCACTAACATTAAGCTTCGACTTCAGCCCGGGGGCCGCAAAATATCGTCTCGCGGGCCGCGAGTTTGAGACCCCTGGCTTAAACTGTCTTGTTTGTAGAACAACTTCTTTTCGCCACATACTGTAACATTTTTTTTTTACTTGCAGGATAAACTGCTGTTACTAGTTCTAAATGGATGGTTGCTATGGCCAAAGCCAGTCGTTAATTCTATCTCTCCTGTTGTCAAGCGGACATAAAGTATATCAGGATTCTGATGAACCTTCGCAGGTTCAATCTGCGTATGGGCCATGGACAGTATAGTGGGGAAAAATGAGTATCTGGCTATAAAGAGGAATAAGAAAGAAGAATGACCTTTTGTAAATTTGTCTTAATGCCTTCATTTTCGTTGTGAATGAAAAATGTATCGTAAATAAATAAATGTTCTTCCTTAAAACACAGAGGGATCATAAGTATTTCCACCTCTATTCCCATTGAGGCAGGTATAGATAATTTGGCCAGCTTGTCCATGGATCCTGGACACTATGCATCCTGATAAGTTTCCCTTAGCCTCTTTTTCCAGGTAGCCTATTAGCTGGTTTGCATTACTGTAAGCTCAATGAGTATCAAACAGACTAATAGGCTAACTGAAAAGAGGTTAAAATACTTATTCTCCCCACTGTAACATGGACACACACACACACAAACACACACACACACATACACACACACACACAGGACACGAACACCCTTTGCAGTAGCAACAGCTTCTTCTCTTTTGGGAAGGATTTCCAGCAGAATGTAGAGTGTCTGTGTAAATGTTTGCCCGTTGATCCAGAAGAGTGTGTGTGAGGTCAGGCGCTGACAGATCCTCCTCTGAGTCCCATGTCGTGTGGAGCTGATGAGGCACAATCCACATCCAGCTCTAGGAGTGTTCTCACTTGCTTTGGTCCTCACATACTTACAGTTCTTTTGTTGAGGAAAGATCTAGTAGTCTAGTATTTGATCTGAGGAGTATTGCTGTTAACTGTTACCAGACTGTATTTTTTTAGGGATGAAGCTAAGACTATAGCCAGCATTATATTCAGACAGCCACCGGATGTCATCCAAAAAACTGTTTAACTATAATACAGAACAGTAATCATCTATGAAGTGCATTTTTGTACACTATACTGATGCTCACTGAGCTATGTTGCAAGTATGTTGACACATCAAACCCAAAGCACTGGCTTATTTTCCATGAGCAACTCATAGAGAACATCCACCATCTTTTAGCATGTTTCTACACTGCTTTAGCGTGGCAAGAACATGGGAGCAGAGATCCAAACACATTCAACATATTTCTACACTGCTTTAGCGTGGAAAGAACAAAGGAGCTCAGATCCAAATGAACTTGGACCTGCTGCTCGTCCATATTGCGGCCAGTAGAATGGACAAGTTGCTCCCTGTGGTCATTTAAGCTTCCTCATTGGAGCCTGCGCCGGGGAGGGTTCAGGGAGTGGTCAGGCTCGCTGTCTTCTCTGTCCCGGCCGTGTGCAGCACTGGTCCACAGAGCGTGACAGCGCGTCCACTGGGAGCCAAATTACCCACAATGCTGTGCAGCCTGTGCTGTGCCCTGCACTTCTCTTTCTCTCTCGCTACCTCTCATTCTCCTTATCTCTACCTCTCCATCTCTTCTACCTCTATCTATCTCTATCTCTCTCTGTCTATCTCTTCCTCTCTCCCTCTCTCATTTCATGTCTTCCTCTCTCTCTCTCATTATACAGTATATGCACTATACTGTATATTTTCCTCTCCCTCTCTCATACAATATCTTTCTCTCTCTCTCTATTTCTGTTTCAGTGTGTGTAGTGTAGCCAACTCCCTCCCAGACACAACTCCAAGTGTGTCACCTCGTACCAGTGAGGGCTGTTTAAAAATAATATCAAGAAAAAAACACACACAGACCCATACGCCTACACACACCCCCAGATATTGTAGGCCAGCTCCATAAATTGTACTTAACCATCAACGCCTGCTCCATACGAGTCTGTGTGCGTCCTAAGGCATTTACCTGCCCTTGACAGCAAATTAATATTTATCGACCCCCTCTGAGGATGATTTATGCTGTGTTTGCCTAAGAGCAGCCCAAAAAAACACTACGGGAGGGGACAGCATGCCTCCATCCCTCCTCTCCCCTACACAACGCTCGACTCCGCTAATGGCCAAGATGGCAGACAGCCTCACAATGGAAGGGTAAATATAGGGCCACTGAAATATAGGTACTCTCTCTCTCTCTCTCTCTTTCAATAGCTTTCTTTCTTGCTCTCCTTCTTTGTGTCTCTCGCACACATGACACAAACGATATCTTGATAAACGGTGTACTGAGGCCGAGGGTTAAAAGCATTCTTGCTTATTAGCTAGCGTGTGGCATAAAGAGGGCTCAGAGGAAGGGAAGCATTATTGGTCAGCGCTGAAGACAGCGTCCAGCCTCGCTCTACTCGGTGGGCCCGCTGGCTTGAGAGCTCAAGGGTGTAAAAGTCACGCTGCCAGTTTGATGGACATGAGACATGAGCAATAGATGCTTATACTGCTTCCCTTTCATCCCTTTCATACCATACCATAGAATCAGCAGATTTAGCCAAGGCGACCTAGCAGCTGTTTTAACAGAGCGTCTACTCAGAGTATGAGAAATATTGATCCAGTGTTCCTTGGCTGCAGCGGACCATCAGGTTCACGAGCAAGAAGTCTGTTCTTTCCTGGACTGGAGAATTAAACGGTTCACTCTTTCCCCCTCTTTTTTTCCCTTTCTCGTAATAGCTGTCACAGAGCTCGACCGCTCAAATTTAAAAAACACTTCACTCAGACACTGGATAATCAATACTACGCGTATCGAGGCGAATGAAGAGACAAAAAGTTATCTGGTGTCATCGGCGCAATCATTATGCAGGCCTCAGTAATCCCCCCCCCCCACAGACCCCTCGGCCCCCCAGAGCCTCCCCAGCCGTCTTCTGATAAGAGCCAGGCTTCGCTTTGGCTGCCTCTGTCTCTCTCTCTCTCTCTCTCTCTCCTCCTCTCCCTCTCTCTCTCTCTCCCTCTCTCTGGGTGGCTGCGTCCGAGACTAGTTTGAATTTAGTGCTAGTGGCAACGGTGGCGTAATGAAATTGTCTGTCTGCTTCAGAAAAGGGATGTGGTGTCTTCGCTGAGCTGGAACGAAATTACCCAGCGAAGGGCGAACACCATTTAATTTGCAAATGAGAAGATAAGTATATTTATCAAGTGCATTTCCTCAGTCAAGACGCAGTGTTTTTGCAGGGGAAAGAGCGAGGGAATGAGACAGACAGAGAGAGAGAGAGATAGAGAGAGAGAGAGAGAGAGAGAGAGAGAGAGAGAGAGAGAAAGAGACTGAAATCGAGAAAGCAGACCGAATATTTCTCATGTAAAAAACAGGATCGGTTGAAATGGTCCATGTGAAGTTTCCCCCCTCTGTCTTGGCCAGGCTGAGAGTCTGTGATATCTTCTCTTTTGATTCTGTGTGTGTGGCGGCACAGTAAGAGGCCTTTTTAAATGAGGCCGCATGCTGTCCTATCACTATGGGACAATATGGCCGCTCTCTGCTTCTTCCCCTTAATGACGGAGGGCGGCACGACGCCAGACTCGCCCTTGAGCTCCTCACACACACTATCTACAAGTCCAACAAAAGGGGACAACATGCGTAGAGAAGAACGCAAAAAAGCCCCTCTGTGCTAACTTCAGTGAGCTAGCATTTAAATAGGAGACTGTAGAATTAGGGATGCTAATTAGGAAAGAATTCTGTCAGGGGGAGATGAGAAACATCTTGCATGACTTTAGAGATAGCTGACATAGTGAGAGAGGGAGGGGAGAGAGAGAGAGAAAGAGAGGCAGAGAGAGAGATTGTACTTTTCTGCTCATTCTTGTTGCATAAGATCTGATCCCCGCTGTTCTTGCCAGACTTGCCTTCTTCTTTTCCCAAAGTCACCTGATGTGTTCTTTTTTTCATGAATATTGCAGAGCAACAACACTGTCTCCAACGCCAACTGCTCTTGTTAATTAGCTTAATGTATCTGTGTGTGTGTGTGTGTGTGTGTGTGTGTGTGTGTGTGTGTGTGTGTGTGTGTGTGTGTGTGTGTGAGCTGGGACCCAGGCCCCCCATCATTGAGGGGAATTTTCTCAAGCATAACTGAGCTCTCCAGTACTGAGCATTTTTGGTGATGCTAATGAGTGGCCAATTAGAGTGTGTTGCCTTGATTAAAGGACTGCTCGCTCGCTTTCATGCAGAAAATGTCATTGAATCTGTCATCTGAGACGGCGGGGGTTGCAGTGTTTGGATGTGCGATTGGAGGTGGAGAGTTCTGCTCAGAGCTTCTGTATTCCTGTTCCTTATTCAGGAGCTGGATCTGCTGGAGATCATTACGGCCTACAAGAGGGCACTCACTGTGACTCAAGCCTCAATGCACACACACACACACACACACACACACACACACACACACACACACACACACACACACACACACACACACACACACACGTTAGGCTGACATTCACACATGCCGCACACACCAGCTGTCACAATCAGAGACAGTATCAACACTTTTGTTGTTTAATTGGCAGACAAATATTCAAAAACTGATTCAGCGTTGGTGTTAGCCAGGTAGCATACTGATCGCTAAAGTCCCGTCTTGTGGCTCCATAATGCTAGTTCCCATGCTAGTTCCATAATGCTAGTTTCACCATTACAGTTTTTTTCAATTGTTTACACGCAATTTTTAAAACCGAGTTCTTTTTAACAAAATGTAAGCACAGGTATCCAAACGCCACACTCAGTTTGCATAATTCCTAGATTCTTTGCAAAATGAAACACTTCAGTCAAAACATTCACACTTCAGTCAAAACATACACACTTCAGTCAAAACATATACACATATTTGTAAAAATGCTATTAGTTGTCATTTAACAAACACAGTCCTCAATGATCAGACACTATTACAGCCAGTTTCACACTGCAGGGATAAATGCAAAACACATTTGTAAAAAGAAAAATTAGGAAATAGCATGTGCTAGATGTTTGCCCAGACATTGTTATGTAAGGGATCATTTAGATGTCAAATATAGTGATAAACCCACAACATTCTTCATGATTAGTTCGACATAGGAAAAGATTTACACAAATAGGTCTATAAACTTGCACTTGCACTGCACAACACTGATGCTGTAGACTGAATATTTCAAGTATTTCTTTCAATACTTACTGTATTTCTTACCATAAATACTGTAGTTACAGTAATCAATCAACAATGAAATCAATGAAACAAATAAAATCTGTCGACAAATAAAAGCTACTGCATAAAGTACATACACTTTGACTCTGAAGAACAACTACTGTAAAAGCAACGAGACTGTATAGCACACCTGAGTGCTGCGTTTTCAATTTTGCACATGTGTGCTTACACACCTGGTGGATGGGATTATCCAATTCGTTCATTAGTGTAGTCATTGGTAATCTGGGGCTTTGTAATGACAAGGAAGTAACCTCACAATCCTTATCTGTGTCTAAGGTGTGGAAATGTGTGTAGAGTTGTACAAATCACTGTGTGTAATGTTTTGCAAAAAGGGTGAAGTAGACATTGTGTGTAATGTTTTGCAAATCGGTGGAGGTGTTTTGCTCCTTGGAGTAATAATTTGCAAATTGTGTGAAAAAAAATATTTTAGTGTGTAAACAATCGTAACAAACTGTAACATTGAGTGAGCACAGCGTAAGCACTCTAACACAATGATGACAGGCAATCATATACTACAGTTTACATACTACAATAAAAAACAATGGGTTCACTACAGTGGGAAGTGTCCATATGCCCCCACAGACATGTAAAGTTTTGGGTTGAAATCAGGTGAAATTGAAGCACAGCAGTTTCTGTCCAGAACCGCTCCAGCTCCTGCTCCCTGCGCTGAGCCCAGGGTAATTTGTCCCGTCCAGTCAGGAGGAGCTGGCCATGTAAGATTAATGCATCAAGTTGCTACCACCATGCCGACCAATCAATAATTTATGTGGCTGTATATTAAATGTTCCTCAAAGTGCACCAGCCAACAGACCCTTCTGCGATTTGAATCTGTGTTAATCCTGATTTATGCCCTTTTTTTTCTTACATAATCAAAAGCGACTGCAGACATTCATTGATGTGGTGGCTGATAACGGCTGTATAATGGTTGTGTTTAGGTTCCTCAAGGTCAAGAGGGCATGCTGAAGGTGAACTGTTTGCATTTTCAACATTACTTAACATGTGTTTGGAACATGGAACCTTTTTAGCGGTGAAACCTGTATTTTTGAGTTTGTAAAGAACCATAATATTCTACATTAGGCTGGAACTGTTCGATTAGATGATTTAATAGCGAACTGTCCTGCCTCAACACATTACCTGCAGCACCTCCCACCAGACACACACACACACACACACACACACACACACACACACACACACACACACACACAATGGCAGAGGCCCCAATCTGCACATCAAGAGCAATTTCTGAGAAAGAAAGTTACAGAATATATCACCGACTGTGTGTGTATGTGTGTGTGTGTGTGTGTGTGTGTGTGTGTGTGTGTGTGTGTGTGTGTGTGTGTGTGTGTGTGTGTGAGAGAGAGAGTGCACATTTGGAGTCTCCCACAGCTTAGGTCCACTACAAGCTTCAAGATAGGTAATGACTTTACTTCTGTGCTTAGGAAGTTTTTTTCATGAGCAGGTGTCTGTGAAATGAGAAAGGTCTGGATGTAATATGCTCCAATTGTTTTGTATTTGATATTAAATATGAGTTTCCTGCATTCATTTGCTCTGACTATCACAGTAAACACAAGCAGTAGCGCAGGCTATTATTTCCCTCGTGTGTGTGTGTGTGTGTGTGTGCTGCAGCTCAGCGGTGGGCCTGAGTGCTGCTGCTGCTACGCTAATGTCTCGTACGGAGGTGGGACGCCAGTACACACACACACACACACACACACGCTATTATGCCGCCAACATGGCGCATCTCAGACGTGTGGAAGAGATGAGGGTGCATCATGCACACCCAGACCACATGGAGGTGAGATGGCGTAGAAATGAACTTCATCAGAAATCACAAAGGACTTTTTCATTCATTTTTACGAATACATCATTTGTGTTTTAGAGGTCATTCCTGTTTTTGTATTATAATTTATTTTACAAATAAAAGTTTATGATATTGTCCTGTTCTTGATGCACTTCTGATGAACAGGCCTGTGTATACTCACCTGCTCTGTGATGTAATCAGTGAAGACTACAGAATAGTCCTGAAGCCACATGACATCATTTAGGTGAACCTGGTTTAAAGGGGTTTTGCTGTTTTTTGTTGCCAAAGGGTAACTCAATAAAATTAGAAAGTGTGCCTATAGTGATATCCCTTGGGCAATTCTCCATATTAAGTCTTTAAATGTGTTGCATATGAGGCAAGGCTGTACAATAGAATGAATAGGATACAAAGTAAATAGCAGATAACACTTCCACAGTGTGTATTTAACCTGCTCTATAATGGTAAGAGTAAGGCCTTGGGCATATAGTGATCATGTTCATATGTATATTCAATGCGACTGGATCTTAAATACACGTTGTGAAGACTACAGAAGCCAGTGTTTCAACATCCTCTCTCTTGCTACAGCTTTATAGTGGGAGGCTCTGTTCTGCCGTCACACAAGGAAGA
>NC_085007.1:1757348-1772348 GCF_963854185.1 Sardina pilchardus
TGTGTAGTTTTGTTGTGGAACTTTTAATAAAAAGTTAATCACAAAAAAAAAGAACAGTTGGTGCTGTGTGTAGAACACTTGGTGCCGTGTGTAGAACACTTGGTGCCGTGTGTAGAACAGTTGGTGCCGTGTGTAGAACAGTTGGTGCTGTGTGTAGAACACTTGGTGCCGTGTGTAGAACAGTTGGTGCCGTGTGTAGAACAGTTGGTGCTGTGTGTAGAACAGTTGGTGCCGTGTGTAGAACACTTGGTGCCGTGTGTAGAACACTTGGTGCCGTGTGTAGAACAGTTGGTGCCGTGTGTAGAACAGTTGGTGCCGTGTGTAGAACAGTTGGTGCCGTGTGTAGAACACTTGGTGCCGTGTGTAGAACAGTTGGTGCTGTGTGTAGAACAGTTGGTGCCGTGTGTAGAACACTTGGTGCCGTGTGTAGAACACTTGGTGCCGTGTGTAGAACACTTGGTGCCGTGTGTAGAACAGTTGGTGCCGTGTGTAGAACACTTGGTGCCGTGTGTAGAACAGTTGGTGCCGTGTGTAGAACAGTTGGTGCTGTGTGTAGAACACTTGGTGCCGTGTGTAGAACAGTTGGTGCCGTGTGTAGAACACTTGGTGCCGTGTGTAGAACACTTGGTGCCGTGTGTAGAACAGTTGGTGCCGTGTGTAGAACAGTTGGTGCTGTGTGTAGAACACTTGGTGCCGTGTGTAGAACAGTTGGTGCCGTGTGTAGAACACTTGGTGCCGTGTGTAGAACACTTGGTGCCGTGTGTAGAACAGTTGGTGCTGTGTGTAGAACTCTTGGCCGTGCGTTAGTGTTTTAGGAAACTCATTGAGACACACACTCATTGAGACACACACTCTTTTGATAACGCAGTGAAAGCTCTGAATGTGCGTGTGTGTGTGTGTGTGTGTGTGTTTGTTTGTACTTTATGAACTTTTTCAACTTTTTAGACTCTCTATGACCTGCTGTTGAGAATGTTTGTAGGTTCCGCGCATTTGAGCTCTTCTTGTGTTTCTCTGTAAAAGGGAACATAATTTGAGAGTGATGAGATACGGACGTGATTTGAGAATTATGAGATATGGATGCATCACTACTGTTCAAGGTTAAAACGGCTTCATGTAACGTCAACGTATCGCTCTGATTTACAACTCCATTCGTCACATTTAGAATGCATGAGCCTATTTCATTTATTAAGGCGTCTGAATGAATTTTGAATTAAAGGGCTAGTTTTGATTCAGCATGGCTTGCATTGGGGAGGTGCGCCCCAAGATCAGAGATGATATCCGTCTTGTCAGGAGGAATGATTGAGAAAGCGCAATCAGTCTAGCCGCCCGACTACGCCATAAAACACACGGCTCGGCAGGCGCAAAGAGGGAGGACATGCAATGCAAGGCTCTGGCAAGAAATCATAGCTTAGCCCTGGCAGGGGGCAAATAGTTCCGCGCAGTAATGCTGTTGAAATGTCAGCCGGCCAGATTGTGCTCCGCTAGATGAATCCAAGACGGAAGGTTGCAGTTGGAGAGTATTGATGGCGTGCTGTAAAAGTTGGCCATGACGGACACGGCACAATTGAGCGCAGAAGTACCCTGCAGTCGCCACCACTTGATGGAGCGTGTGGAATACATAATGCCGCCCCGCTCCACACAGCCAGCCGCCGGGACGCCTCCTCATCTCGTATGATGGCCGGCCGGCCGTTTGTATCCACGAATTATAAAAGACAGGACAAGGCCGTTAAATCACGTAGATTAGTCAGTAAACAAAAGCAATAAACATTGTCACAGATGCAGGATTTTCAGGGTTGTTCTGCTGTGAAATCACAATTGCTATTGTGTGACGAGCCAGCACACTTGAAGTCAGTCCTTGAGCTCAATCCAGCATGGAACAATAGGTTTGTCAGGTACCTGCATTACAAAGGCTGCAGGTGATTTCTACTCTGAACAAGACAATCAGTAAAAGGCAAATGGATACACAAATAGTTAGACAGACTGATAGATCATTAGATAGATGATGGATTGATGTACAGATGGATGGATGGATGGATGGATGGATATATTGATCATTAAGGAATCATTCTCAAATAACTGCATCCAATGGCATACACACATATAGTACATACATGTTGCTGAATCCAGAAGTTGATATGGGAGTTGGGTGATGTTGCTGTATCCAGAAGTTGATATGGGAGTTGGGTGATGTTGCTGTATCCAAAGATTGTTGAGGTTGATATGGGAGTTGGGTGATGTTGCTGTATCCAGCGGTTGATATAGGAGTTGGGTGATGTTGCTGTATCCAGCGGTTGATATAGGAGTTGGGTGATGTTGCTGAATCCAGAGGTTGATATACAGTAGGAGTTGGGTGATGTTGCTGAATCCAGAGGTTGATATAGGAGTTGGGTGATGTGGCTGTATCCAGAGGTTGCTGAGGCTGCATTTTGGAGGCATTTCAACTTTAATTACTAACACATGTGATTTAATTACCAGTCAGCATTTTTAATTAGTATTAAATAACCAATTAACTCAGATATGTCTCCTTCATGAGACACGCTGTCATATTACACAGGACTGATGAGTGGGATCTGCTACGCTGTGGCCAATCAGATGAGTGGGATCTGCTATGCTGTGGCCAATCAGATGAGTGGGATCTGCTACGCTGTGGCCAATCAGATGAGTGGGATCTGCTACGCTGTGGCCAATCAGATGAGTGGGATCTGCTATGCTGTGGCCAAATAGATGAGTGGGATCTGCTACGCTGTGGCCAATCAGATAAGTGGGATCTGCTACGCTGTGGCCAATCAGATGAGTGGGATCTGCTATGCTGTGGCCAATCAGAAGTACGGCAGGTCAGCTCTATTGTTTTCTTTTTGTACTGAATCGGATGTGCTGACTGATTTGAGGGCCGCTTGAGCCAAATGTGCCAGTCCATCGCTGTCAGTGATGGGCAAGCTACTTGATTTGTGTAGTGAGCTAAGCTACAAGCTACTCTACAATAAATTCAGCTTCACTACACAGAAGCTACCACCCATAAAAATGTAGCAAGCTAAGTTACTAAATCTTGTCAAAAGTAGCTTGATACATAGCAGCTACTTTCAATTAAAACTGCAAGTCGACGAAATTTTAGTGATCAACACAACTTTCAGTCAGATAAGGGCTAAAATATGAAGATTGATTTATTGATAGCCCAATACACAAAAAACAGATGCAAATCAGAGCACATTTTAGCTCTAGTTATGCAAGAATGCCTTTTGAAATTGTAAATAAAATAAATGTATTTTCAAGGAAGAGAATAGTGTAGGCCTACGTGATAATAGGCGGTCGCATATCATTACAATTCATACATGGCCGGTCGTGATGGGTAAGGTAAACTTTCGTTTCGCATGGCTGCATTAACAAATCAAATACGCGCAGCTGGATCAAGATAGGCCTACTGTAAGGAAAAGTAGTAGCCTAGGATTGCATGAGCAGAACGTAGATTGTATTAGAAGTGAACATCAGGTAATAGGCCTACTTAAAAAAGATAGAAGTCCTTATGCAACAAAAAAAACGGGACATTTAAAAAAGAGAACAATCGCAGGAAAAAGTGTGGCAACCCTACCGCATGCGCTTGTACCCAGCGTGTTGTCGTGGAAACATAAACATTCTGGCTGTCTTCCTTGTGGTGTTGATGGCTGCAGGAGACGCTGTTATGTAGGCCTATGACCATCAGAAATGTCCAGGAGAAAATAGCTTTCGAGGACGCTACTGCGCTACTTGATCAATAAAATAGCTTAGCTACAGAAAAGTTACTTGGTTTTGTAAATAGCGACGTTACCGTCAAGCTACTGAAAAATGTGGTTATAGTAGCGTCGCTACAAAAGTAGCGACGCTACTGCCCATCACTGATCGCTGTATGTGTTAACTGTCAACTGCAGTCTTTCACTAACTTGCATTGTTTTGTCAAAACAGTTATTTTGTCACATTTTGTTGCAATTGTCTAGGCAATTTTTTATACTACCGCAATCTACCACATAACATCTTTAAAGACCATTTGAAAAGTTTCACCTGTGAAGAGTTTCATAACGTTGCTCAAAGAAACATGGCATTGTGGCAATCCACTCACAGCTGGCATAAGTCATGTCTCAGAGACCCCTCCAGTCAATTTCACAGTTTGTGACGTCCACGCCACCCGAGGCCCGTCGCCATGAACCTTTGTGCCGCGCTGGGAGGACGCAGAGGCATGGCGGCGCCATCGCTCAATAGCCAAGGTCATTCCATTTCCACAGCTCATTGTGCACCTGCGAGAGAGAGAGAGAGAGAGAGAGAGAGAGAGAGAGAGAGAGAACGAGAAAAAGTGATGAAAAAGAAAACATCCGGTTATTCTGTCACCACATGAATGAAAACATTGGCCGCAACTTTATCTTGTTTAAGGCAGACGACGCACTCTGACTAAGCGGAGGAATGGAATGTTCTAGCATGTCAAAGAACAGGAACTTTATGACAGCGTATGTGAGTGCACGACCCCTAATCGACCCCCTGAAAGAGTGCGTTTTAATTTGCAACACATGAGACAGCTTCAGCTTCCTGCCATTTCACATGAAAAGAAAACATACTGTAAAAATACTGTGTTCATATTCTCTATTCAGCCTTAGTCCTTTCACTTGCATGGCAATGGAACACTTTTTTGTGAAGCTATCAAGGTGACGCCTGTTAGGAGCGTCCACTATTCACTCTTGTGTTAGGAGCGTCCACTATTCCCTCTTGTGTTAGGAGTGTGTGTGTTAGGAGCGTACACTATTCCCTTTTTTTGAGTGGATGTTCTGGCTGACCATTCTGTGTGTGCACCAAAAAAAAAGAACGTTTTGAAGCACACTGTATTGGTGAATGTCTCTGTAGGTGTGTGTGTGTGTGTGTGTGTGTGTGTGTGTGTGTGTGTGTGTGTTAGGAGCATCCACTATTCACTCTTTTTTGAGTGGATGTTCTGGCCGACCATTCTGTGTGTGCAGCAAAAAAAAAACCCTCAATTTTGAAGCACACTGTATTGGTGTGTGTGTGTGTGTGTGTGTGTGTGTGTGTGTGTGTGTGTGTGTGTGTGTGTGTGTGTGTGTGTGTGTGTGTGTGTGTGCGTGTGCGTGCACCCGTGTGTGTGTGTGTGTGTGTGTGTGTAGGTATGTGTTTGTGAGCCATACACTATTCCGGTCAACATGATACTTTAGGAGCACAAATGGGAGTAGTGTAATTTGATTGCCTGTTGACCTCAGATATCAAACACACACGCACACACACACACACACACACACAGGCCTACATCCATGCGGCCAGACTCATTCATCCCCACACATTGCGGGAGACGTGCGGAGAGCAGCATTTGAGCGGAGCCGGGGCGGTGGAGTGGAAGCATCCTGCAGGTTTGATGAATGCACAGAGTGAGGGGCCGATGAAATCACCACCATCAGTCACAGTGGACAGGGTGAGCTGCTTCATCGCTCTGCTCCGCTCCTCTCCTCCCCTCCTCCTCCTCCCCTCCTCCGCTCCTCTCCTCCTCTCCTCCTCTCCTCCTCCTCCTCCTCCTCTCCTCCTCCTCCTCCTCCCCTCCTCCTCTCCTCCTCCTCTCCTCCTCTCCTCCTCTCCTCCTCCTCTTCACACAGATGCAGGATTGGACACGGCGCTCCAAAGGCAGCGGCAGCCTGAAAATTACACTTTTCTCTGGAAATCACATTCGAGTGGTTCGCTCAGATCTCAGCCGTCAGTTCCCTGAGTCCAGCGCCTGAGTCATCCTGTTACGAGCCTCATCTGGACACGTCCTCTCAGGCTGACCAACACACAGCCCTGTGGAGCTGTATTGACCTCTGAGGTTCGCCTACAAAAAACCTACCTTATTTGCCCAAATAAGGAGATCCGGTATCTTGAGATTTTTTCTATGGGAAAATAACATGGGGATTTTCAATTATCGCACCTGTTAAACTCTCGCAGGGATGATGACATTGGAAATACAGACGTTTTTCGCTACACAGTTTTGTCCACTGCCGTCTAGTGGATACTGTGATCTTCGGTAGGTGAAGACGGCACACTTTGATCTTTGCTACCCCAGAGCTAACTTACAATGCAACTTGCCATAGGCAGTTAGCTTCAATCAACTCCTGGATCTCCTTATATGGGCAAAGATGGCAGCTTTGGATCCTTTTTGTAGGCGAACTTCAGAGGTCTATTGCCTGCAGTCACTTGCTCTGCTCTGCGGCCGCCATGTTGTAGGCCATCTGCTTCACCTCAGGAGAACTCTGCTTTGGGTCGGGACAAACGCTAATTATGATGACGGGTGGCGCAGGGCAGGATTGTATTGAGGAGCTATCAGAGATTGGGTCAATAGCTGCAGGAAATACGTAGGTGCTGAAGCAGGCTGAGTCTTTTGTGATGATGCTCTCTCATCATGACCAGTCTCTTGGGCTGCTGGGGCCCCGTCAATACCTGCTGTCAACAGCACTGATTGGCCTTATAGATGTTGTGAAGGAGGCTCCAAAAATAAACGCTAATGGAACATGAACAAACAAAAATACACGCTAATGAAACACCCACAACAGAAATACACAATAATGAACCATCCACAAAGTCCTGAAGCAACTGCTGCCCTTGTGAACCACAGGGATCATGGAGAAGACCCGTTCAGTGGCAAGCACATCCTGATTGGTTCTGAGAAGCAGCCCATTGCTAAAGCGACCTCTCAGCTATGATTGCTTAATCACACAGACAGCGCAGGCCATGTAGAGATGCTGATTGCACAAAGAATAAAAGCAAAGTAGGAACTCTTTGGCTTTTGAAAATATTTACTACTGACACCATTATTCATATTTCCATTTCCAGATTTTTTCTTCACTGGACATTTGTGAAAGTTGACACATAAAGACTTTAATCTGTAATGCTGATTGACTGAATTAATGTTGATTGGCTGGCTCAAGATTTGTTTTGGCTGTTCTTGCTACATTCCCACATAAAATATGTAATAAAATCAGGCATCACATCAGGAACTCACTCAAATTAGTGTGCATTTGCATAAAGAGCAAAGACATTTCTCAGGCCTATTTCCAAGGAGAAGGGAAACATGCCTCCTCTGTTGTGTGGAAAGGTTCAAATGCATATTTAGCTCAAGGTTTGACCAGAGGGATGGGGTGTGTGTAGGTATTTATTGGTTTGACCAGAGGGATGGGGTGTGTGTAGGTATTTATTGGTTTGACCAGAGGGATGGGGTGTGTGTAGGTATTTATTGGTTAGAACAGAGGGATGGGGTGTGTGTAGGTATTTATTGGTTTGACCAGAGGGATGGGGTGTGTGTAGGTATTTATTGGTTTGACCAGAGGGATGGGGTGTGTGTAGGTATGTATTGGTTTGACCAGAGGAATAAGCTATGTATGGGTATTTATTGGCTTGAACAGAGGAACAATGTATGTGTAGGAAATGAATGCCAATTTCATGGTATTTGGGTTTGTCTGGTGACGTTGCTGATTGGACCACAATGTGCTGCTGCTTGCTGGTTCCTCATCAAGGGTTTGCGGTTTGTATGGAATTGTGTTGCTGATTGGATCAGAACTCTCTCATGGATATGGAGGGTCTGGGACAGTAGACACCGCTGTTGAGCCTTCTTCAGGTGTGGTGTGCGTAATTCAGTAAAACTATACCCATGAGGGAGCGGAGGGGCCTGCTTGAGAACTCCAGTGCAATGCTCTTGAATGCTGTTCTGCTGGTGATGGCTGATTTGGAAGTGATTTGGATTTGATGTTTGATGGTAATTACAGTAGGCTTGGTTATTGATTGGCGGCTGTGAACAATTCCCTTCCTACCGCACTATAGGAGCTGAACATCTCTCAGGTGTGTGTTGGAGATGGAGTCAGTGAGGCTTTGGAGCTGAACATCTCTCCGGTGTGTGTGTGTGTGTGTGTTGGAGACGGAGTCAGTGAGGCTTTGTTAAAGTGGCTCGGCCTCTTGTGTTCCTGGAGCTGAACATCTCTCCGGTGTGTGTTGGAGACGGAGTCAGTGAGGCTTTGGAGCTGAACATCTCTCGTGTGTGTGTGTGTGTGTTGGAGACGGAGTCAGTGAGGCTTTGTTAAAGTGGCTCGGCCTCTTGTGCTCCTGGAGCTGAACACCTCTCCGGTGTGTGTGTGTGTGTTGGAGACGGAGTCAGTGAGGCTTTGTTAAAGTTAAAGTGGCTCGGCCTCTTGTGCTCCTGGAGTTTCCATCTTCTCTCATTAGTGAAGCGCAGGCAGAAGGGCAATATGAACTAACTTCTGCTCCACGTTAAAGAAACTATACTTCAGATGAGCTCAACTGATGTTGTGGTAACGCAGTACTGCCTGTGCTGGATATGGAGAAGCCTGTTCTTTCTGAGCTTCCGGAACATGCTGCGCTGGGCATCTGATGTATTAATAGAGCTGTGTGGGATGTGTGAGTGATCAACAGCATTCCAGTCGGCGCTGGTGCCATAGGTCACATTAATTAAATATGTTTCATCCACACTAACAACTAGCCCTCGCTAACTCTCTAGATAACAGCTGTTGAGACTCAAGCACACTAGGGACACATACACACACCCACACGCACGCATGCACGCACGCGCACACACACACATACACAAGCACAAATTATGAGAAGAATATTAATTATTATTTGTATTATTATTTAGATTTTTATCTGCAGCTAGGCTACATAACACAGGATAAAGGATCTGTGATGGAAATGCATAACCAAGGCACTGGAAGATGGGAGGATCTGTAGGCCTGAATATCCGAGTGGTGCCCTGGGGGTGTGTGTAGCGTGTAGCGTGCGGTGCAGATGATACCCCACTGCTTGAGGCATGATCAATACCCCGCCCCGCGCCGCACCGCACCGCAAACCAACCAGATCAGAGAGCCAGAGAGAGCCGCCTTAACCAAGCGCCGACTCGCCAGAGGAAACCTGCAGAGCCGCCTTCACCAAGCGCCGACTCACCAGAGGAAACCTTCAGAGCCGCCCCACGCAACCATGGAGCCACACAACGCCAGAACAGCAGGGATGAGAGCAAACACACAGCACACACACATAAACAAAACACTTGGGTTATTAAGAGTGATTAAGAGCACCCCAGACACACGTGGGGAGCAGGAGGAGAGGGCACCTGTTGGATAGGATCCCTTTGGGCGTGTGTGTGTGTGCGTGTGTGTGTGTGTGTGTGTGTGTGTGTGTAGGTGGTGGGGAGAGGAGTGTTTATAGGTTGCTGGGAGAGGTGTGTGTGTGCGTGTGTGTGGATGGTGGGGAGAGGTGTGTGTATAGGTTGTTTGGAGAGGTGCGTATGAGTGTGTGTGTGTGTGTGTAACTTATGCATCAGGGGCAGGGGGACTACCAATGGAAACTAGCCTTTTGGCTATAATTGGGTGCATTTACATTTTCTTTGTAAAATGTCAATTACTGTACACTGTCCCTCTATAACAAATAAAGTTAATAATAATAATAATCAGGCTGCTTCCTCATTTGTTCAGTCATCTGTGGCCCCTCCCTTTGCTGAGCCCATCAAGGTGGTTAATGACCCGGCTCCCAGCAGCTCAGGCACTCACCAGAGGGCCGTCTGTACCGGCCACTGTAGCCGTTAGCCTGCCATCACTCCCCCCTGTAGCCGTTAGCCTGCCATCACTCCCCCCTGTAGCCGTTAGCCTGCCATCACTCCCCATTGTAGCCGTTAGCCTGCCATCACTCCCCACTGTAGCCGTTAGCCTGCCGTCACTCCCCACTCTAGCCGTTAGCCTGCCGTCGCCTCCCCCTGTAGCTGTTAGCCTGCCGCAGCTCCCCACTGTAGCTGTTAGCCTGCCGTCCCTCCCCCCTGTAGCCGTTAGCCTGCCGCTGCTCCCCCCTGTAGCCGTTAGCCTGCCGCTGCTCCCCCCTGTAGCCGTTAGCCTGCCGTCGCTCCCCCCTGTAGCCGTTAGCCTGCCGTCGCTCCCCCCTGTAGCCGTTAGCCTGCCGCCGCTCCCCCCTGTAGCCGTTAGCCTGCCGCCGCTCCCCACTGTAGCCGTTAGCCTGCCATCACTCCCCACTGTAGCCGTCTGTACCGGCCACTGTAGCCGTTAGCCTGCCATAACTCCCCACTGTAGCCGTTAGCCTGCCGCTGCTCCCCACTGTAGCCGTCTGTACCGGCCACTGTAGCCGTTAGCCTGCCTTCACTCCCCACTGTAGCCGTTAGCCTGCCGTTGCCTCCCCCTGTAGCCGTTAGCCTGCCGCTGCTCCCCACTGTAGCCGCCTGTACCGGCCACTGTAGCCGTTAGCCTGCCGTCGCTCCCCACTGTAGCCGTTAGCCCACCAGCAGGCCCTTTGTACTGACCCTATAGCTGGAAGCCATAAAAAAACAGTCTTTTTACACTTTGGTGCACTTTCCCATGTCAAACTTTGAGAAATGAATCTGACTCTGACCTAGTTCATGCGTCCTTATATTGATTTCATTGTCCTGAATAGAACTATTGTGGAATCCACCAATACAAACACACTCTTGCTGCTGTCAACAACACAAAGCACACAAGTCTCACCTTATTCATGAAAACACCGATTTGAAGCAGACCCCTCTCTCTCCTCTCTCCAGAGTAGCACTGGAAGCACAATACACACGGAGGCCCTCATTACTCAAACAATATAGGCCCAGTTGCGTAAGGCAAAATAACTCAATAATAATTCATAAGACAGGCCCATTCATATTGGCCAGCCTGGCCATGGGGCACAGCACGTATTGAAGAGCAATAACAGCAGCTGAGGTGTGGCCACTCTTTCCTTCATTAAAGAAGCGGTCAGGAAAAGAAAAGTTTTGCTTCTGAAGAAAGTGCAGACAGGTCCACTCAGAGCCACACACACACACACACACAGACCCAGCTGGCTGTGAAACGTGGCTTAGCAAGCTTTTTAATCATCAGATTATCTGCGGTGTCATTACTCTGGTCAGAGTTGGGATTCTTCTGGTTCTTTATTCAGCCGGGTGTTTCTTTTCCTCCACAACCAGCCCCCTCTCCTACCCCACACGCATCTGTCTTCAGACACAAGGGATCCATGGAACTCTCTCTCTCTCTCTCTCTTTCTCTCTCTCTCTCTGTCTGTCTCTGTGTGTGTATGTGTGTGTGTGTGTGTGTGTGTGTGTGTGTGTATGTGTGGATATGAAAGAGAGAGAACATGTGTGCTTGTGTATGTGTTTATATATGTGTGTGTGTGTGTGTGTGTGTGTGTGTGTGTTCCTGTGTAAGAGAGAGAGAGAGAGAGAGAGAGAGAGAGAGAGAGTATCTGTCTGTATGAGCACAGCAAGCTCTGGGATTTCATAAGAAGCTTCTTCTCCAATTATTCTGGTTGTCCCTGTAGCCGTGCACTGTGTGTGTTTGTGTGTGTGTGTGTGTGTGTGTGTGTGTGTGTGTGTGTGTGTGTGTGTGTGTGTGTGTGTGTGTGTGTGTGTGTGTGTGTGTGTGTATGTGTGTGTGTGTGTGATGCACTGTGTGTCGCAGCTGCAACATCACTGCTGTGCTTTTCTCACACATGCTGCCAGAGAATAACTAGTGATGTAGAGAAGAAGAGAAACAGAGAGAGGAGGAGAAGAGGTGGAAAGAAAAGAAGAGAAGAGGGGGGGAGAGGGCAGAAAGGGAGAAGAGGGGAGGAGGAAGGGAGGAGAAGAGAAGAGGGGAGGAGGAGAAAAGAGGAGAGAAGAGAGCAGAGGAGACCAATAGAATAGTGAATGAAGGGGGGATGATAAAAGCAAATGAGGAAAAGCAGAGAAGAGAGGAAGAAGTGAAGGAGAAGAGGAGGAATAAAGGAGGGATGAGGATAGAGAGAGTGAAGAAGGGAGGAGAGAAAGACGAGGAGAGAGGATAAGCTGTACAGAGTGACCGCAGAGCTTTAAAAAGTTTTGAAAGGTAGTAACTCAATTTAGCAAAAATTAAGGCCATTAAAAGTATTAAAATGTAGTAATCATGATTTTACGAGATATTAAATTCCATAACTATCTTTTAACAATAAATATCCAAATTGTCACTCCTAGACTGTGAGCCCCACCTCATAATCTTCACTTGATCCGTAGGCTAGCGTAATGTCACAGGCAAAGTAAGAACTTTCACTTTCACATTGTTAAGACACAAGACCCAAAGTCATCTTGAAATTGTTTTCTGTGACGTTGCATAGAAATCTCTGAGTATTGAGAAAACAGCTATTTTCTAGGCGATCTTCAGAGGTCTACACGGACAGGATCAAATCCGGTAGAATAGGATCAGAGGTATGAACTTAAATTCAAAATTTTATTCAAAATCTCTTTATTTCATCCTCCTTGATCAGCTGCCTAAAATGTGGCACAGTAAGGTTCCACAGATAAAATTAACTGTGGTGTTGAGATTTTAGATTGTTTTGATAAGGTACAGTATTAACATATATTACAGTAAAATGTATTGAATTTCACTTCAGGATTTCTTCATATGCACTGCAGGAGATAGGGATAAAAACATAAAGAGAGGAAAGGAGTGTGTGTGTGTGTGTGTGTGTGTGTGTGTGTGTGTGTGTGGAGGGGGGGGGGGGGGGGGTGAAAAGACAGTACAGGAAAACATATGCATGAAGTGGAAAGACAATTCATAGATTAATTTAATGGGTTAGTGTTTTTTTTTTTTTTAATTTATGGTAAACCTTGACTATTTGGATCATTTTTCCCCATAAGAAATACCGTCAGGAGTTGTCTTGTGCTGTCAAACACCACTCATTCATTTCATGCCAAGTGCTTGGGGGCCCATTATGGAGTTAAAAATAATGGCGATAATGACCTACAACTTGGGACAATGGGTTTCTCTTCAATAATGACACAATGGGATCCACCAGTGTAATAAATGCACTAATTATTTATTTTGCTCATTTTCTCATCTGTTTGCACATTATTAGCCACTTTTCAGAGTCATTAAAATATGCTTAGATGCCTGCTGTTGCCTAATTTTCTTTTAATTGCATCGTGAAACTAAGAGGAGCATTCATTCATTTCAGTTCTCAGGACGCCCTTGTTGGCCGTTCACAATGAGCACAACGGGAGGAGCTCGTGACTGATTGTCTTCTGTGTAGATTTGTGTCCATTGTTGTACAATTGCTCCTGTGTTCCTCTAATAAGCATATGTGATTGACACGTCAGCGCACAACCATTCAATTGAATCCCATTGCTACTCACAGCTAATTGGTCACGGGTCTATAACCTTGAGATGTGCTTTGCAACTTTCAGACAGGCTCGATAAAAAACTTGATCAAACATCTGGGACCAGTGTCAGTCCACAGAACAAATGTCACTCGCCCTTGTTACAACATAAGTGAATTAAGACACACTTAAGTGGCTGCTGTGTGTTGGGTGAAGGTGAGCAATAGCATGATTTCCTGTGTCTCTGTTGTCTGCATGCGCTCTTGAAGGGATGGCGATTGTGGTGAGGATCCCTGTGGTAAAGGGCGACCTGTTAAACACAGATATTTACTGCATTCTGCTGCACTTAATGGCATAATTACACGTTACCATAGAGACTGGTGTATTAGGTGTTGGCAAACAGAATGTCCGAGCTCATTGAGACTTGGCATCGCTGTCCCACAGTTCAAGCTTAATGTGTGCAGATGACTCTGAGGCCAGGGGCCAGGACGCCATTTTGGCTCTGCCACTGGCAGCTGCTGTGAGGGCACGGCTCCATTCTGGCTCTGCCACAAGCTGCTGGGAGCTGTCAGAGGACTGTCTCCAGCTCAGCGTCTTTCTTCAGCTCCGCAGGAAAAGGTCAAATGCCTCTAATGGCCTGCTAAAGAAGCTGCACTCACACGACGCCGTCTTCTTATAGGACAATATCACTGAAATGGCACTGAAATAGCAATGAAATAGCACTCCTCCGGGTCAACCGGCTCTCTCTTTTTACCTCAACGGAGGGAGGAAATGGTGCGCTGCTACATTTAACTTTCAGAGTAATATATGTTCAGCAGATGGAGAAATAATTGAGGCATATGGAATGTTTCTACTGCCATTAACCTCATCCTGAACAGGTGAAGCCCCAAAAATGATCTACAATTTGGGCGCAAGGCGAGGGCGAATTGTGCAACAACCTCGTAGCACCCCCACATTTGTACATGGATACGATTTGATGGAGTGCTTGTATCCTTACCATCTGTCTTCACCTGGGCAAACTGCCAGTGTTGCAGAGATGTCGGCAGAATGGATATTCTATCAGCAGTATATTTCAGCTGTATCAATAAGCTTAACAGAAAACAAGCGGAGCAGAGACACAACACAAATTAGGGATGGACCAACGAGTGGGTAGGGGCGGGGGGGGGGGGGGGGGGGGGGAGTGGATAGAGGGGGATGTGGGGGGGGGGGGGGGGGATTTCCACATCCAAAATAGAGGAGAATGGAGTGGAAAAATGATAACTTATTAGAGATGGTGTGAGAGAGATTTAGTGAGAAAGATTTAGAGAGAGAGGGGGAACAGGAAAGAACAAGAGAGAGATAGAGAGGGAACAGCAAAGAAAAAAGAAAAAGAAAGAGAGAGAGAGTCAGTGAGGGGAAGAAAGAAATAAAGAGAGGAGAAAGAGATTGAAAGAGCCGTAAAACAGCCCTTCGGCCACTCGCTGTCTCAGATGTGTGTGTGTGTGTGTGTGTGTGTGTGTGTGTGTGGGGGGGGGGGTGGGGGGGGGGTCGAGGGGAGTTTTATGGCCAGGAGCCGAAAGGGAAGACTCTGGGGCTCTCTGCAGGGGCAGTAAAAGTTGAAAGGAAAATTGGCCCTTTAGACCAATTTCGCTTAACTCCACCAATCACCCAACAACGCAGCCAATTGGCTATAATCACACAGCAGCTCCTGGAGGCTGAAAGCAGGCTGTTTATAGGACACCATACCTCTGACATCACCTGAGGCGGGGGGGCAGAAACACCACTCTGACCAAAAGTTCTGACCAAACTTTGAACACTGAAAATACAGTAATAGCATGTCATGTTCTGTACCAAATATAATATTTTAATATCATGTCATGTGCTGTACCAAATATAAAATGTTAATATCA
>NC_085007.1:1777348-1782348 GCF_963854185.1 Sardina pilchardus
GCACCAGCTGTTAGAGAACATTACACTCAGCAGGCGTTCTCTTTCCTGGCCCGTCCGAGCCTACTCCACTGCCCGGTCCAGCCTATGTTATCCCACAGACCAGCTGACTCTGTGGAGTGGATCTGACCGGACCTGGCGCTGGTTCATTGTCCAATCTGGCCCGGATCTGTGCCGGACCGACGGCTGATGGAGATACAGGGCTTTTGGGGCAACGCCTGGTGGCGATAGGGCTTTTGGGCCGCCAGGTGTTATCTTCTCTAAAGCAGGGCCTCTGGCAGTCGTGCCATGGTCTCTCCCTGTCACATGCACGGACACACACAAGCGCGCACGCACGCACACACACGCGCACGCACACACACACGCACACAGGCACACACACACACACACACACACACACACACACACACACACACACACACACACACACACACACACACACACACACAGGCACGCTCAGAGATATACACAAAGGCCCCTCATTTCATTGACACTCAGCTGACCTTCATCAGTTATCATTAAATCTGTTTATCTGTGTAGCTTGATATTTAAATGTTTATTTGTAAGGTTTTGATATTTAAATATGTTCATTGTTTGACTCACTGCATTGTGACAGATCTCTTTGGGAGAGGCAGCTATGCCAGAATACAATGATGCTTCCGTTTCTATTTACATTGAATCACACAGCGAGGTGTCAGCAAAGCCTTTAACCTTGAGGGGTGTAAGTGGCCCACACAGCCCCATCCCCCTGCTCCCTCCTGTCAGCGCTCATTTCTAATGAATACACTGTTGACAGCGTTCCCCACAGCACTGGGAGGTGGACGTCATCCCCCTGCGCCCTTATATCCAGCCTACAGTATCTCTCTTCTGCGCCCTTATATCCAGCCTATATGTCTCCTGCGCCCTCACAGTATATCCAGCCTATCTCTCTCTCAAATGGCTTTCGTTGCTCTAAAGGAATGCAGGGCTACTTCACTACAAAGACAACCATAAGCATCTATGCACCAGCCCCAGCTGAATGAGTGGCTACTTTACTACAAGGTCAACGTACAGTATGCATCTACACTACAGTATGCAGCAGCCACAGCTGAATGCAGGGCTACTTCACTACCAAGACAACCGTATGCATCTATGCAGCAGCCACAGCTGAATGCAGGGCTACTTTACTATCAAGACAGCCGTATGCATCTATGCAGCAGCCACAGCTGAATGCAGGGCTACTTTACTATCAAGACAACCGTATGCATCTATGCAGCAGCCACAGCTGAATGCAGGGCTACTTTACTATCAAGACAGCCGTATGCATCTATGCAGCA
Organism: Sardina pilchardus; assembly: GCF_963854185.1. NCBI lineage: Eukaryota > Metazoa > Chordata > Actinopteri > Clupeiformes > Clupeidae > Sardina > Sardina pilchardus. Next base: position 1,778,662 of record NC_085007.1, read on the forward strand.
GCCACAGCTGAATGTAGAGATTATGCGAGCTACACTGTGGCTTACAGTGCCTATTATTACACAGGGAGCAATTCAGAGATCAGATGTCCCGGGCAGAGCCACTGCAGCTGGGGGCTGGATCTCCTCACCCCAACCAAGTGCAGTATAAAAGACAAAAGAAACAAAATAACAAAAATAAAGAATACTACAGTAGCTTAGTTATTTGAATATACCGCCACTAGAATCAGTATTAGCAGTCTTAATTAACACTGTAAATAAGACTTAACGATTTTTGTTAGAGTTGTTGAACCTTTTTTTATTACAAATATTATGATAGCAAATGCCCTGAGCACATATCTGAACTGGTGCATACTATACTGGTGCACTGCATAGGACAGCTTCTTTAACCACGGGGACAAATGTCCTCTCCTCTACAGACTTCCTCGGAACTCACACAACATGCAATACTTCCTAACATAATTATGCTTTTGCATAAACACACACACACACACACACACACACACACACACACACACACACACACACACACACACAAAATTACACTTCTCCAATTGAGATTATTTCTCAAGCTGTTCTTTTTCAATATGGCTGTAAATTGGGCATATGTCTCCAGGTTATTGCCACCAGATGGCTTGAGAATGAATGAATGAATGAATGAATGAATATCATTAATGTCTTCTATCATGTCATTGTGTTCCATAAGGTCTTTGTGAGTTTATCTCAAGGCAACACTTTGGTGAAGGGGATGTGCATCTTTTGGTTAATATGTAAAAACAACGTGAACAACACCAAATATAAAAATGACCAAGGCATCATGTTCCCTTAACTGAGATGATTAGTGAAGTCTGCAATTATTCTAGGAGCGGAGTGATCCCTCCTTATGAAACAGGAGATGTGGCTCCTGTCTTAATTAGTCCTGTTCAAGCACGCTCCTTTTCTCCGACTCTAATTAAAACCATCTGAAGTGCAAATGGCTTGTGTGGAAATCGCACTGAAACTTGTGATTAAGGAAAAGTGCGGCCATCTAATGTGCTTCCCACACAGGTGCGGCCGACACACTTGAATGCATTAATCACGAGGTGACCATCGGCCCAAAGCCGCCAGACATGGCAGCTCAGGGTGGCATAGCTTCTGGAATGAGACAGGCATGGCAGCTTAGGGTGGCATAGCTTCTGAAATGAGACAGGCATGGCAGCTTAGGGTGGCCTCTGAAATGAAGAGCTTGATCTGCTCTTTAAAATACTGCTTATTATAAAATAAATATAGTGTATTTTAAAATAATCACATCACTGCAGCTTCAACTTTAACAGGCGCTAACGAGTGCAAAAAAAGGTGAAGCCATTAGCTCAATTACCTCCTAGCACACGGCCCAGCCTTGAGTGCAGCACAGGCAGCCTTACATAATGAATGAGCGTTAGCAGTAGCACAGGCCTCTACTGTCAAACCGGGAAATGCCAACAACTACTGTACGCCATTCTGATTGGCCAGAATTGCCCAAAACTCCAGACAGTCTTGGAGCGATTTTAAATAAACTTATTTTCCGCAGAATGGATGGATCTGTGGTATTCATTTGAGGTTGTTAATATTGAGATTAACAACTATTTTTCTGCTTTTCAGGAATGCAACCACACATCAATTCACCACTGTTTCCTGTTTCTCAACATTGTGTTTATTGCTTAATGATTACAATCAGCCCCCATAGCAAAATCCAAAGGCTCAAAGGGAAATTATTTGCTTAATTTTGCATCTAATTTCACTGTGTTTTTTTTCTCTTTATCACCACACTTTCAGGAGTATGAGGTTTTGATCTCACATGGTGACTGAAACATTTACAAATACAGATGCATGATGGCTTGTATTGTATTTTTTAGGATGTGAAAATGTCTGACAAACTGCTCTCAAAGCACTTTAGCAGGAGTCAGCAAGCAAACAGTAACCAAAACTCCACCGAGGATTCAAGCGTTGCGTTGGAGGAGTATTGTCATGAAGTTGAGAAGCATGGGGGTGGGGGGGGAGTGGGGGGGTGACCCAGTTTAGAGCTGACTCCAGATCAGGGTTGGGTGGCCTCCTGTGTCGGCGGGTGTTCTCGGGAGAGAGTGTGTGGCTTAACAGGAGGAGAGCGCTGTCATCGGCGGCACGTCTCGGCGGCGCAAGCCCTGCATGAGAAGCAGCACTTAGTGGCCCCAGCTGAAGGGTAATGCCTCGTGCCACCCAGCTGAAGGGTAATGCCTCGTGCCACCCCACCTCACCACGCCCGCCAAGACGAGAGAGCTCACACAACACGTGCCCTCTATCTCACCACGCCAAGACCAGAGAGCTCACACAAAACACGCCAAGATGAGAGAGCTCACACAACACACGCCAAGACGAGAGAGCTCACACGTACCCTCTGCCAACACTGGTGGCACCTCTCCCTCCATTTGCCACATTTGAACTGCACCCTCTTGCTGAACTTGACTCCCCCCTCACACACACACACACACACACACACACACACACACCGAGTATTAGTTCATCTGCATCCATTGCATCAGTGCCCCAGCTGCACCGAGGGGAGCTTTTCTGAGCCATATGCTCCTGCCCACACCGATGGGCATGAAGCCCTAATTGTTGTTTTGTTGACGCGGGCACATCTGAGTTACCTTTCCAGGGGAACTGCCCAGGCTTCCTCAGGGGCCCTGGTGATGGGAATGCCACCGCCGTGAGGGTTGTGGAGTTCAGTGTAGCGTGGGAAGTGTGGAAGTTAGTGTGTGGATTTTAGAGTATAGAGTGTGGAGTTTAGAGTATAGAGTGTGGAGTTTAGAGTGTAGAGTGTGGAGTTTAGATTTAGAGGGTAGAGTGTGGAGTGTGGAGTTTAGAGTGTAGAGTGTGGAGTTTAGAGTGTGGAGTTTAGAGTATAGAGTTTAGAGTGTGGAGTTTAGCGTGTAGAGTGTGGAGTTTAGATTGTATAGTGTGGAGTGTAGAGTGTGGAGTGTAGAGTGTGGAGTGTAGAGTGTGGAGTGTGGAGTGTAGAGTTTAGAGTATAGTGTGTGGAGTTTAGTGTAGCGTGGGAAGTGTGGAAGTTAGAGTGTGGCGTGTATAGTGTAGAGTTTAGAGTGTAGAGTGTAGAGTATAGTGTGTGGAGTTTAGTGAGGCGTGGGAAGTGTGGAAGTTAGAGTGAGGCATTTAGAGTGTAGAGTGTGGAGTTTAGAGCATCCTGGCTTCTAACTCCTTTTGGAGGTGCACACTGCACAGACTCATACTAGACAGAACTGAGTCTCTCAAAAGCGATGTGCGCCGGGTCATGTTGTTGCTTCGACTGGGATCACGACCCTCTCAGTTAGTGTTGGCCAAGGTGAGGCGCCTCCCATTCAGGAAATACTGAGCCAGCCCAGGGTCTATGATGATGTGGAGAGAGAGAGAGAGAGAGAGAGAGAGAGAGAGAGAGAGAGAGAGAGAGAGAGAGAGAGAGAGAGAGAGAGAGAGAGAGAGATAGCATTGTAACGTGCAAGCGGTAATTGAATATGGGAACTTTAAATTGACTCTGCCATTATTTCAGGATGAATAGCAATGCATTTAGATACAGAATCATTTCCTCACTAGCACACCCCATATATGAGAAAACATTAAATTAAAATCTTTTATTGGTATGAAAAGAAAAAAGAAAAACCCCAACAACAAATTATGTTCTTGAGAATAACCATTTTT
>NC_085007.1:1787348-1804848 GCF_963854185.1 Sardina pilchardus
ACTGAACAGTCCAACCAGTAGACTAAGCTAGCCAACTATGCTACTTTGTTTACAATTTGAGGCTTCAAGCCGACAGCTGAATTAAAGAGGCAGAGTTGTAATATGAATAGTCATGAATGTCATGAATATCAGAAATGTCAGTAGTATAGATTAGAATATATAAATAATTATATTATATTATATATATACTGTAGGCTATATATACATCGTTATAATTCTTTATAAATAATATGTATATTCCTTATTGTGTTTTAAATAAAGACAGGCTTTTTCTACGCCTTATTGTTAAAAAATCATTCACATTATATGAAAGGAGAGCGATAAAAGGTGACCTTTTGGCGTTAAAGGCGATGCAATGAAAAATGTGGGTGCACCTACATTTTTGGGGAATCGATAAGAGAATTGATAAGGAATTGGATTGATAGGCAGAATCGATAATGCCATCGATATTGATAAAAACTTATCAATACCCATCCCTAGATGAGCAGTTAGCAGTGATGAGCAGTGATGAGCAGATAGCAGTGATGAGCAGTTAGCAGTGATGAGCAGTGATGAGCAGTTAGCAGTGATGAGCAGTGATGAGCAGTTAGCAGTGATGAGCAGTGATGAGCAGTTAGCAGTGATGAGCAGTTAGCAGTGATGAGCAGTGATGAGCAGTTAGCAGTAATGAGCAGTTAGCAGTGATGAGCAGTTAGCAGCGATGAACAGTTAGCAGTGATGAGCAGTGATGAGCAGTTAGCAGTGATGAGCAGTGATGAGCAGTTAGCAGCGATGAACAGTTAGCAGCGATGAGCAGTGCTGAGCAGTTAGCAGTGATGAGCAGTTAGCAGTTAGCAGTGATGAGCAGTTAGCAGTGATGAGCAGTTAGCAGTGTTGTGGTGCAGCAGCAGGCCGCCTCCTCCCCTGTTCAGCAGCAGCAGCACTGAAGGCTGAGGACTCATTAGACGCTGACCTCATTAAGAAATGTGCTATGGCGGGTACACTCACTGTGTTTCAATGTATGCATGAGTGTGTTTGTGTGTCTGTGTCTCTGTGTGTGTGTGCCTCCATGTGTTGATGTGCTTGCATGTGTGTGTGTGTGTGTGTGTGTGTGTGTGTGTGTGTGTGTGTGTGTGTCTGTGTGTCTTTGTTTGTATATGTGTGTGTGTGTGTGTGTGTGTGTGTTTGCCTCTGTGTGTGTGTGTGTGTGTGTGTGTGTGTGTGTGTGTGTCTGTGTGTATGTGCATATTTTTCCATCTCTGTTAGGCATGTGTAGTTGTAGTTCTGGAGTCTGGAGCAGCGGGGCCACCAGATCCCTCTCCCAGCACAGAGCATCGCGGTGCTGCCAAGCCCAGCCGTCTCTAGCCCAGAACCACACCGAGCCCAGCCGTCTCTAGCCCAGAACCACACCGAGCCCAGCCGTCTCTAGCCCAGCACCACACCCCACCGAGCCCAGCCGTCTCTAGCCCAGAACCACACTCCACCGAGCCCAGCCGTCTCTAGCCCAGAACCACACTCCACCGAGCCCAGCCGTCTCTAGCCCAGAACCACACTGAGCCCAGCCGTCTCTAGCCCAGAACCACACCGAGCCCAGCCGTCTCTAGCCCAGCACCACACCCCACCGAGCCCAGCCGTCTCTAGCCCAGCACCACACAGAGCCCAGCCGTCTCTAGCCCAGAACCACACTCCACCGAGCCCAGCCGTCTCTAGCCCAGAACCACACTCCACCGAGCCCAGCCGTCTCTAGCCCAGAACCACACTCCACCGAGCCCAGCCGTCTCTAGCCCAGAACCACACTGAGCCCAGCCGTCTCTAGCCCAGAACCACACCGAGCCCAGCCGTCTCTAGCCCAGCACCACACCCCACCGAGCCCAGCCGTCTCTAGCCCAGCACCACACCGAGCCCAGCCGTCTCTAGCCCAGCACCACACCCCACCGAGCCCAGCCGTCTCTAGCCCAGATCCACACAGAGCACCGCGGCACAGCCGAGCCCAGCCGTGTCTATCCCCGCACCGCGCGGAGGTCCCGCACAGCGCCAAGGCTTGTGATCATGCGAGCAGCAGGGCTCCCACACAAGCATGTTGTTAGCAGACGGGCGTCTCCAGCTGGATCACAGGGTGGCCACACTCCGCAGCCGCCCAGAGGGGATCAAGGGGCCGCGGACACACTTCTCAACTCCATCTTGATCTATGCTCCTGCTGTAGGACTGCAGACTTAGGTCTGTGTGTGTGTGTGTGTGTGTGTGTGTGTGTGTGTGCTCCTTCTGTAGGACTGCAGACTTAGGACCATGTCACTCCCTTTGGAAGACAATGAAAGCCATGGCAACAAAGAAATGAAAAGATGGATTTCTTGGTTCTGTGATGTCTTTTTTGTTTGTTTGTTTGTCCTGTTTGTTGGGTTAATGTCTTTATTGCTCAGTCTCTTTAGGATTTGCTGTGTTCTATTATATTTTGTTGTGGTTATGGTTATGGTATTTAGTAGACACAAATAACATCAATACTTTAAAAGTTGGTAAACAATTTGAAAGTTGGTAATACTACAGTAAGGAGAATATCAATCATAGACAGCAATGTCAATGGAATCAATAGCTTAATGAACATATCTAAATACATAACTAAGCGCATGTTGAACAGCCTTGAGCCCCTTTTGACAGACCCAAAAACTCACAGGAATGGAGAGCACTGGGCAACTCATTCCACCAACAAAGAACCACTGAGGTAAAGAGTCGTTAATTTTCTATATTATATTTTTCTTTAGTGTTTTTATTTTTTATTTTTTAATCATTGCTTACTGTAAGCACAACTTTGAAAAGATGGCTCATTTGATTCAAATGTCAGTATACACACACAACGGTATACATGGCACAGAGGACTCTTCAGCATCTTCTGTTCTACTCTAGTTCTTTCTTATTCACTCTGACACGACACGTCTTGTTTATGCCCAACAGACCGACTCTTTATTCAACTCTGACAGACGCATAAATCAGCATTTCAGTGTGTTCCTTGACTAGGTGCAGCACCCAAACCGTGTCCATGTAAACAGCTACGCTGAAACAATAGCTGCTGCCACACAGGTGACGGTCCATCAGAAATGTTTGTACTGGCTGGAATCCCCACCAGGAAGTGGCAGGAATAAAGAGAACTCTCCAGTCTCTGGAGCCTTGGGTTCTGTTTGAGCCAGTTACTCACTGATGTGCACAACACAGCACACATGTGACCTTTCTAAATGTCTAATCGTGTAGCTTTTGAGTCTCATGTAGAGTACATTATGGAGCAAATATAACACACTAGGCCAGTCCTGTAGACTGGTGAAAAGATGTCTCTCCACATTGTAAAATCTCTCCATACATCCCAATGTTGATTTTGCACCGAAAACCAGAATATGTTTGAAATAGAACATTTGTGGAGACACGCATAATCCTCAACTCAAAAAAAAAAGAAAAAAACAACCCTCAACCCTACTGTACATCCTTTCACAGACCCTGCATGAATGTGGTGATGTGACTCAACCCATGCTTTACAACATAGTTTAACAAGGCTGAGTTTCTTTTGATGCACACACACATTTAGCCTTCATCGCTCTCTGCATGCTCCCCCTCTCCTCCTCCTCATCATCACTCCTCCTCTTCCTCTGCGCAGTGTTGTTTACCTGCAATTACTGTTGCTGAAGGGTAAACTCTGGTGTATGGTTAAGCACCACAGTGTCTTTATGACTGATGTGACCTCTGTGCTTGATCAGTTTGGCCATGAGTATGGGATTCTGAAAGCCTTGACATGGCAGAGAAGTGACCCTATGTTAGATGTGTGTCTGCAGTAGATAGGAGTGACCCTATGTTAGATGTGTGTGTAGAGAGGAGTGACCCTATGATAGATGTGTGTGTGTGTCTGCAGTAGAGAGGAGTGACCCTATGTTAGATGTGTGTGTAGAGAGAAGTGACCCTATGATAGATGTGTGTGTAGAGAGGAGTGACCCTCTGTTAGATGTGTGTGTGTCTGCAGTAGAGAGGAGTGACCCTATGATAGATGTGTGTGTAGAGAGAAGTGACCCTATGTTAGATGTGTGTGTGTGTGTGTGTCTGCAGTAGAGAGAAGTGACCCTATGTTAGATGTGTGTGTAGAGAGGAGTGACCCAATGATAGATGTGTGTGTAGAGAGGAGTGACCCTATAAAAGATGTGTGTCTGCAGTAGAGAGAAGTGACCCTATGATAGATGTGTGTGTAGAGAGGAGTGACCCTCTGTTAGATGTGTGTGTGTCTGCAGTAGAGAGGAGTGACCCTATGATAGATGTGTGTGTAGAGAGAAGTGACCCTATGTTAGATGTGTGTGTGTGTGTGTCTGCAGTAGAGAGAAGTGACCCTATGTTAGATGTGTGTGTAGAGAGAAGTGACCCTATGTTAGATGTGTGTGTAGAGAGGAGTGACCCTATGTTAGATGTGTGTGTAGAGAGGAGTGACCCTATGTTAGATGTGTGTGTAGAGAGGAGTGACCCTATGTTAGATGTGTGTCAGCAGTAGAGAGAAGTGACCCTATGTTAGATGTGTGTGTAGAGAGAAGTAACCCTATGTTAGATGTGTGTGTAGAGAGGAGTGACCCTATAAAAGATGTGTGTCTGCAGTAGGAAGAAGTGACCCTATGTTAGATGTGTGTGTAGAGAGAAGTGACCCTATGTTAGATGTGTGTGTAGAGAGGAGTGACCCTATGTTAGATGTGTGTGTAGAGAGGAGTGACCCTATGTTAGATGTGTGTCTGCAGTAGAGAGAAGTGACCCTATGTTAGATGTGTGTGTAGAGAGAAGTGACCCTGTGTTAGATGTGTGTATAGAGAGGAGTAACCCTATGTTAGATGTGTGTGTAGAGAGAAGTGACCCTATGTTACATGTGTGTGTAGAGAGGAGTGACCCTATGTTAGATGTGTGTGTAGAGAGGAGTGACCCTATGTTAGATGTGTGTGTAGAGAGGAGTGACCCTATGTTAGATGTTTGTCTGCAGTAGAGAGAAGTGACCCTATGTTAGATGTGTGTGTAGAGAGAAGTGACCCTATGTTAGATGTGTGTGTGTGTAGAGAGGAGTAATCCTATGTTAGATGTGTGTGTAGAGAGGAGTGACCCTATAAAAGATGTGTGTCTGCAGTAGAGAGAAGTGACCCTATGTTAGATGTGTGTGTAGAGAGAAGTGACCCTGTGTTAGATGTGTGTGTAGAGAGGAGTAATCCTATGTTAGATGTGTGTGTAGAGAGGAGTGACCCTATGTTAGATGTGTTTGTAGAGAGGAGTGACCCTACGTTAGATGTGTGTGTAGAGAGAAGTGACCCTATGTTACATGTGTGTGTAGAGAGGAGTGACCCTATGTTAGATGTGTGTGTAGAGAGAAGTGACCCTATGTTAGATGTGTGTGTAGAGAGGAGTGACCCTATGTTAGATGTGTGTGTGTGTGTGTGTGTGTGTGTGTGTGTGTGTTGTGTGTGTGTGTGTGTGTGTGTGTGTGTGAAGTAGAGAGGAGTGACCCTATGTTAGATGTGTGTCTGCAGGAGAGAGAAGTGACCCTATGTTAGCTGTGTGTGTAGAGAGGAGTGACCCTATGTTAGATGTGTGTGTAGAGAGAAGTGACCCTATGATAGATGTGTGTGTGTAGAGAGGAGTGACCCTATGATAGATGTGTGTGTAGAGAGGAGTGACCCTATGTTAGATGTGTGTGTGTGTCTGCAGTAGAGAGGAGTGACCCTATGTTAGATGTGTGTGTAGAGAGAAGTGACCCTATGTTCGATGTGTGTGTAGAGAGGAGTGACCCTATGTTAGATGTGTGTGAAGTAGAGAGGAGTGACCCTATGTTAGATGTGTGTCTGCAGGAGAGAGAAGTGACCCTATGTTAGATGTGTGTGTAGAGAGGAGTGACCCTATGTTAGATGTGTGTGTAGAGAGAAGTGACCCTATGATAGATGTGTGTGTGTAGAGAGGAGTGACCCTATGATAGATGTGTGTGTAGAGAGGAGTGACCCTATGTTAGATGTGTGTGTAGAGAGAAGTGACCCTATGTTAGATGTGTGTGTAGAGAGGAGTGACCCTATGTTAGATGTGTGTGTAGAGAGGAGTGACCCTATGTTAGATGTGTGTGTGTGTCTGCAGTAGAGAGGAGTGACCCTATGTTAGATGTGTGTGTAGAGAGGAGTGACCCTATGTTAGATGTGTGTGTAGAGAGGAGTGACCCTATGTTAGATGTGTGTGTAGAAAGGAGTGACCCTATGTTAGATGTGTGTCTGCAGTAGAGAGAAGTGACCCTATGTTAGATGTGTGTGCAGAGAGGAGTGACCCTATGATAGATGTGTGTGTAGAGAGGAGTGACCCCATGTTAGATGTGTGTGTAGAAAGGAGTGACCCTATGTTAGATGTGTGTGTGTGTGTGTGTGTGTCTGCAGTAGAGAGAAGTTACCCTATGTTAGATGTGTGTCTGCAGTAGAGAGAAGTGACCCTATGTTAGATGTGTGTGTAGAGAGGAGTGACCCTATGATAGATGTGTGTGTAGAGAGGAGTGACCCTATGTTAGATGTGTGTGTAGAAAGGAGTGACCCTATGTTAGATGTGTGTGTGTGTGTGTGTCTGCAGTAGAGAGAAGTTACCCCATGTTAGATGTGTGTCTGCAGTAGAGAGAAGTGACCCTATGTTAGATGTGTGTGTAGAGAGGAGTGACCCTACTGTATGTTAGATGTGTGTGTAGAGAGGAGTGACCCTATGATACTGTAGGTGTGTGTGTAGAGAGGAGTGACCCTATGCTAGATGTGTGTGTAGAGAGGAGTGACCCTATGTTAGATGTGTGTGTAGAGAGTGGGTAGTGTTTCAGTGTGGGGCTGAGAATGTGCAGATCTGCACTGAGGTTTGGCTCTTTGGCTCTTTGAATGTAGCCTACATTACGGTTTCACTAACTGTGGTATCTTTTGTTTTGTGCGTGGTGCAATCACACTGTAATAGTCCTCTTTCACAGATCAAAACACAGGAGCAGGAAAAATTATTTAATTTTCCTACATTGAACTTTGCTGTAGTTTGAGACACTGAAACTTGTATGGGAATGAGTAATAGAATAAAATGGAGAGAGAGTAGAAGAGAGAACGGGAGGGGGGAAAAGACAGAGAGAGAGAGAGAGAGAGAGAGAGAGAGAGAGAGAGAGAGAGAGAGAGAGAGAGAGAGAGAGAGAGAGAGAGAGAGAGAGAGAGAGAGAGAGAGAGAGGGTGGCAAACTTCCCATTCATCAAAACCCCTCATTAACTTGGCAATATTGATCTGAAATGGCCACATAGTGAAACCACAGGGAATCCTTTAGCAATCACACCATTCAGCATTCTCTACACAGTCTTTCTGGTGGAGTCTTTGTTGTGTGTGTGTGTGTGTGTGTGTGTGTGTGTGTGTGTGTGTGTGTGTGTGGTGCATATGAGTATATATGTGTCTGTGTGTATATTTGTGTATCCATGTGTATGTGTTTGGGGAGGGGTGCCTGTGTGTTTGTGTGTGTGTGTGTGTGTGTGTGTGTGTGTGTGTGTGTGTGTGTGGTGGTGGTGGGGGGGGTGTTTGTTATTCTTTGTGTGTGTGTATGTGTGTGTGTCTTCCTCTGTTTGTTTGTGTGTGTGTGTCTAATTAGATGTCTGGTAGTTGTCAGTGGAGGCTGCTGTCTGGGCTTGGTGTAGGGGGAGTGGGGTTGGCTCTGCTAAACGGGGGAGACAGCCCCTTCAATCAGCAGTCCAGACCCCATTAGCCACCTCTGGGGCTCTGAGAGAAGGTCACACGTCATGTCCCTCTGCCCCTACACACACACACACACACACACACACACACGCACACACGCACGCACACACGCACGCACGCACACACGCACGCACACACACACACACACACACACACACACACACACACACACCTCCACCAGCACCGTCCTCTCATCTGGCCACCGGACACATCGCTGATAAAGGAAGACCGAACGATCTCTGTGCCTATCTTAGCTCATGTCCTCGTGTGTGTGTGTGTGTGTGTGTGTGTGTGTGTGTGTGTGTGTGCGCGCGTGCTCTGTTTGTTTATATGCCAATGCTTACATCTTAAGTGTATATTCACTGCAAGTCAAGATCAAGAAATAAATGGTAAGCCAAAAAAAAAAAAAACACAAATCAATAAATAAACACACAATATCCATGACATCGAACAAATACAATAAACAAAACATACATGGCTTTGTCTTTCCTATATATTATCTTATTGATCATGTGAAATGCATTCAATGTTATCAGTTTACACTCTTCTATGCTGTCGTGACCCATGTTAAAAACCGCATGTACTTCACCAGAAATGTGTCAACGTGCTGTGCTAAACTTTTAGGGAAAAGGACAAACCGTTTGAGCAGTTGCTTTCCCTCACAGAGGAAAACATTTTAATGTTGTGTTGTCGGAAAACTGGACTTTGGCATGTTTCAGGAATGCTGAAAAGGTCACACTTCTAAACAAATGTCAACAGCGCCAAACCATTTTCCACAACAGTTGCATTTCTCAAACCTGGTTGCTTGTTTTGTGAGTCAGAGGGAAGGAAATTAAAAAGGAGGATTGGCCTTTAACTAAGTAGCCATAACCAATTCTCTCCCCACAGTTTAACACACAAATTAACCCTAAAAGGAAATTACGCTAAAATAAAAGGCCAATTTAGCTTTCATTGCAAATGCATTGTGGAGCTTCTTTGTTTCTCTGGCTGAAATTACTAATTTGGGGTTGTGGCTTAAAATAAAATTAAATAAAACACACATGCCCTAACATTGGAATAAAACAGGTATGCCCTAACATTGGAATAAAACAGGTATGCTCTAACATTGGAATAAAACAGGTATGCTCTAACATTGAGATAAAACAGATATGTTCTAACATTGGAATAAAACAGGTATGCTCTAACATTGAGATAAGACAGATATGTTCTAACATTGAGATAAAACAGATATGTTCTAACACTGAGATAGAACAGGCATGTTCTAGCAGCTCTTGTATTGGGTGCAGTTGTCTTGCATATGTATGTACTAACCAGAGGTTCCCTAAAGCCCTGTTATGAACTTTATAAGGACAAAAACAAGCATGGCATTTATGACATGTTTTTAGCTATTGTGCATTTCATTATCAGTATATGGCCAACCAACAATATTACTTTCAATCTTACAAAACTTTATCAACATAATTGTGTGCTTTTATGAACCAATTCACCACGGTAAATGTTTGAGTTGTTATCCATGAACACAGTGATGTGAATTTTAATACAACACCTACTCCCTCAGTATTTTCTGGAGAGTTTTTTTAAGAGATTAACTCCATTAGGGAGTTGATCGTCAGTCTTCACCTTCAGCAGTGACAACGTGTCCTTTAAGAGCCAACGTGTTTATTAAGTTGTATGACATGGACGCTTAGCCATTTTTAAATAAGTGTGAAAAGGAATGAGTCAGTCTAAGAAGTCAGAGAGGCAGCACTGTCTGAGACATATTAGCACAGTTAGAAACACCCACAGAGACACATTGGGCCATTGGACATTCTGACATTGGATCAGACTCTGCCATTGCAACTGGGACCTAATTAAGCAAGTTAAACTTCTCACAAATAGCTCAAATACCCTGAGATATGACTTCCTGGAGTTATGTTCTTTTTTTATTATTACCTTCATGTAACTGTAGCCTTCACTTCTGAGACTAAATAGGACTAGTCGAGTAATGTTTTATTGTGTTTTTATATGCTTTCTTGTGCTATTGAGACTAAATAGGACTAGTCCAGTAATGTTTTATTGTGTTTTTATATGCTTTCTTGTGTTATTGAGACTAAATAGGACTAGTCGAGTAATGTTTTATTGTGTTTTTATATGCTTTCTTGTGCTATTGAGACTAAATAGGACTAGTCGAGTAATGTTTTATTGTGTTTTTATATGCTTTCTTGTGTTATTGAGACTAAATAGGACTAGTCGAGGAATGTTTTATTGTGATTTTTATATGCTTTCTTGTGTTATTGAGACTAAATAGGACTAGTCGAGTAATGCTTTATTGTGTTTTTATATGCTTTCTTGTGTTATTGAGACTAAATAGGACTAGTCGAGTAATGTTTTATTGTGTTTTTATATGCTTTCTTGTGCTATTGAGACTAAATAGGACTAGTCGAGTAATGTTTTATTGTGTTTTTTATATGCTTTCTTGTGTTATTGAGACTAAATAGGACTAGTCGAGTAATGTTTTATTGTGTTTTTTATATGCTTTCTTGTGTTATTGAGACTAAATAGGACTAGTCGAGTAATGTTTTATTGTGTTTTTTTATATGCTTTCTTGTGTTATTGAGACGTCGTCTACAGCAGACCCCATTTGAGCCATTACATGATTAGTTCTACATTCCCCTCTCAGCTCTACAGAGCGCCATCTATATTTCTGATGTGCCCTCTCCTCTCTCCCACCCACAGTGCCACAGAAGCACACAGAAGCACACTATATGGGCTGGAGTGATAGGAGTCCATCAGCATCCTCAATATTCTTTTATGCGCCATGTTATGCAAAGAGTAAATGATGCTTGCCAAGCAGTGATTCAGTGCCCATAATTCTCTTCCTGCTTGAATTAATTTGAGAAGCAGTCCTGCAGGTTTCCTGAAACTTGCCCGTGGTAATGGTCTGTTTTGTCAACATAATGCCCCGGCAAATGGGCTGGGGTAATGACTGCATTTGTTGATTGAAATGGAAAATGAAAGGTAGATATGTTCTTTTTTCCCCCACAAACCAATTTAAAGTTATGCGCCCTGGAAATGGACTGTCTCTCCATTCGGCCCAGCCTGCACTGAGGAAGTGGACAGAGCTGATTGAATGCCATTTGCTATGAGGCTGTGTAAGTGTGCTATTTGGGTGTGTTTGAATCAAAACAAGGTTTTGGAATGTACAGTTCCCATTCAGTTCGATCATGAGCTAGCACCAATGATATTCTCATCCTCTCCGTTCAGATTGGCTGAGAACTGGATGATTGATGCCTTCCAATGGCCAATCGGTGAACAGCATGTCACTCTGGTCCTTCCCATGATGTATGACAAATCACCACTGCACTGATTGATCTTCCACCTCCCATTGCTCACACAGTTAGCGGAGAATTCACCATGAAACTATTAACATAGCCTGCAACTTCAACTGACTTGAAACTGGTCTCTGCCCTAAAGGAAATTCACCCACTTTACTCAACAAATTGAGACTCAGAGGCCTCTTCCTCCACAGTGTTAGTGGTTTAAAGTTTGGTGAGTATGGCCCATCTCTTCCTCTACGGTGTTAGTGGTTTAAAGATTGGTGAGTATGGCCCATCTCTTCTCCCAACAGCATGGGGACCACTAGTGAACACACACAACAGCAGCTGCTACCTGGAGTTACCCCCAATCAGTTAAGTTTAGACACACACACACACACACACACACACACACACACACACACACACACACACACACACAAACACATGGTTGACAACACTATCCCTTTCTCATATAACAGCGCTCGTTTGGTTACCATAGAGCTGTGTAGTGTACAGTATATCTCTCAGACGCAGACAGACACCACTGATAAATAACAACATGCAGCTGCTGTGAAATGAGGGACAGGTGGATGGTTTTCCCGTCCCAGGCTGATCGCCACAACATTGATGGCACGAGCTCATGACTGAATTGACAGGAATATATAGCGATGTCATCTTTGTTCCATTGACAAATTCAATTATACAACACAATCAAGACACTCAATATTGTGTACAAAAAAATAAAATTCTATCATAAAATTGCATTATTTCATGTATCTTATTGGGGAATACTTTGATGATTCATTCTATTGTCTATGCCACCAGGCACAACAGTCTTCTCTGCAGTGATGATTTGAACTTGATCGCATGAATTTGAACTAAAAAAATCACTTAACATTTAATTTTTGAACAAAGCCAGTTTCCGCGCAATTACCAGGTCCATTCAGATAAAGTCCAGTGAAATTCCCACTGAGAAATACAATTAACCGTTGGCAACTGATTGCTTAAATTAATTAATGAGATCTTTACACCACTTCCTTAATGGTTAATCATTGAGGGGGGGGGGGGGGGGGGGATCTGCTCTTTTTATTACTGAAACAGGAACTGTATGTCTGCTGCTAGTGTGCTGCTAAAAGCAATCACCATGAGTCATGTCCACTGTGTGTGTGTGTGTGTGTGTGTGTGTGTGTATCACCATGAGTCATGTGCACTAATGACTCTGCTTTTGGACCCTAACCTAAACTAAAGTAGTGGCAGAATTTAAGACTCGCTTTCATGAACTAAAACACAAATCCTCTCTGTGAAATGAAAGAGAGTGAGAGAGAGAGAGAGCGAGAGAGAGAGAGAGAGAGAGAGAGAGAGAGAGAGAGAGAGAGAGTAAAGCAAGCCTTTGGAGCTGTCAATTGAAGGTGGATAAATGCAGCTGCATCCAAATGTGTGATAGCAGAAAGGTCCCCAAAAAAGCTTGCATAACTCTAGCGCTCAGCTTAGTGCAAAGTGCGCACAAGGTGCCAACTCTCCATAGAAAATGAATGATTTCCGGCGCTCTTGACGCTTTTGACGGTCTTGGTGTGAACGCACAGTACAGTAACTCTAGCGCAACACAATTTCCTGGGATGCACTCTTATTACAGTTTTTCCAAATGCTAACACACTAAAATGACATTCATATACAATTATTCAAACTGACACACACAGAGAGAAACACATCCTCTCAAGTCTCCAAATGTCTAAACACATTTTCAGCTTTACACACATTTTGCAATTCAAAATGCCACTTTTTGCACTGAACACGGTTCTCTGCGTAAGACACAAACTAACATGTTTGCAGTTTCAAAACTATGCCATCCAAGATAACACACATGAGCATAATTGACCAATACGTGTGCCACCTACCCAAACACCTCAATCCTTACTTTATACCACTTCAATCAGGAAGTAGCACTATGAAAACACCAGGTAAGGTGAGGCAAGGCAACATTATTTCTATAACACATGTTGTCCAGCAGGGCAACCCAATGTGCTTCACAAAGATAAAAACAATGCAGTAAAACCACAGAACAACGAACACCTTTTTCCAACAAAAATGGAAGACATTGCAGAGAGAGGAAGAGGAAGAGGGATACAGTAATGAGAGGAGAAAGGAGAGTCCAATGTAAATATACTTGCTGTGCATATGTTGCACTGACTTGTTTGGTGAAAAAAGAAAAGTTCCAACAGCATGCATCTGTATCTGCAAATATTTATGTGCACGTAAAGAACTTTCTACAATTGTAACTATTTTAGTATTATGGCAAAGCATACTAAAGATAAGAGTGTTTTTCATTATGACCAACAGTGTGTAGTTGGCTAGACAAAAATCTTGTGAATGAATGAAGTGTGTGCCATGTGGTGCAAAAGTTTGATTTTGGTAATGTTATGCAGTTTTGGTTACCGTGCTTCATTTTGCTAGGTAGATTGAGGTATTTTGCAATTTGGGGTGTGGTTTTGTGAGCTGTGTGTGAATTTTTAAAAATGTTTCAAAATTGTGTTCTAGCAATTGGAAAAACAACTGTAATGGGAGAAACCTATGCAGCCACATTAGCTGCTTTGGCTGCAATTGTGCTAAGTGAATTAATCTACATTTAAACAACAAATTAGATTAAAACAATTTAATCTGGTAGCACAGTCAGACAGCCATGTAGCTCTGTACTGAGTGTGTTTTACCACAACACTGTCAGTGTCTTCAGGCAAGAATTTCCCTTTAAAAACAACCACTTCTGTTTCCTGCAGTGTGTGTGTGTGTGTGTGTGTGTGTGTGTGTGTGTGTGTGTGTGTGTGTGTGTGTGTGTGTGTGTGTGTGTGTGTGTGTGTGTGTGTGTGTGTGGTTTGTGGCCAATCAGAACTCCTGGGTATAGTGTTGCTACTGGCAAACACTGCAAATATAATGGCTGCTGAATATAGCATGGGTTTTGGAATCCAAATCAAAACATACAGTACACTCTCTTCTGCTTCTCCAACACATCATCCCCAGTGTGATTAATTAGGAACACACACATACAGTATATATGCCCTGGTTATAACCTTACACACACACACACACACACACACACACACACACACACACACACACACACACACACACACACAGGAGAGAGGGAGAGAGAGAGAGAGAGAGAGAGAGAGAGAGAGACGCATGCACAAATGAATCCGATTCCAGTTTGCATTCACAGAATACACAGCACACATCCCTGCCTTCAGTGCTCCAGCATAAACAGTAAACATCAGACATGACATGAGTGTCCCTGTGTTTACTTCTTATTGGCCAACGTGTGACATGAGTGTCCCTGTGTTTACTTCTTATTGGCCAAAGTGTGACATGAGTGTCCCTGTGTTTACTTTATATTGCCCAACGTGTGACCACTTAGTGACTTCAAACATGACTTGCAAAGACAGTCACACAATATTTCCATAGCCTGCTGTGGCTGCGAGCACAACAGCACATGTTGAGTGCATGTGCGGATTAAAGTCGTCTGAAATAGCTGATGAAGGCACAACGCCTGAATGTGTCTGCTCCTGGCCGGAACGCTGATCGCTGCCTCAGCTGCATATATTTCAACACTGCTGTTCCTTTTCATCTGCACTGCTTCTTTTTAATGCAAAGCGTGACATATTAGGAATTAACAGCTGAACCCACAATTTCTCGTTGAATGACAATAGACTTTCCTTTGCTCAACACATTTGGTGTGTAGGTTTGACTATTGGTACCAAAAGAAATAAGAAAAAAAAAAAGATCCCAAAATTGTATTGTGGGCAAATGCTTCTGTAGAATGTGAATCATATGGTCTGCAGCTAATACTACATCACTCGAATAAAATTAAAAGCCATTGAAAAGATTCATCTAGTTATCTAAAAAGATATAACATCCATATGAGAAACAGAATAGAAACAGACAACAAAGTGATCTGCTGCAAGCTCCTGAATGTAGCATTTGTGTTGCTTAAGTTAGCACATGAGGGCACGGAGACAAAGAGGGCGATAGCACAAGGCCTCTCCAGCATTTAGATAATGTGCATCAGACCGTGATGAATGGCCAGAGGTTAGGCTCTCTCTCAGGCAGAGTGTGTGTTGTGTTTGGGGAGCATATTTCAGGCAGTGTGTGTGTGTGTGTGTGTGTGTGTGTGTGTGTGTGTGTGTGTCGTGTTGGGGAGTGTAGCTGTAATGTATTATGGCAGTGTGTGTGTGTGTCGTGTTGGGGAGCGTAGCTGTAATGTATTGTGGCAGTCACTTAACAATGCAGAGGGCTCAGGTGAGTCATTATGGGGACTTTTTTTTTATTTTTATTTTTTTTGCTGCTGGTTCTCCAAGCGGTTTTAAAGATTTGCAGTCTGTTTTATTTTACTGTGTTTTCATTAGCGGTGTAGAGTAGACACATACAGTACTGTACGTAGGAGGCCCACAGTGGATCTCAAATTGAGTAAATGAAAAAAAGTAAAGACAGTACAAATATCAATGATGGATGTTTTTGTTTAATAACTTCACTGATTGTTGTTATGATCTCTAGACGTGTCATGTAAAACTATGTTTTTTAAACAGTCTATGTGGGAAACTGTTATTTTCATGAGACAGAACTGAATTCTCCTCAACTGTAATGTACTGTATTGGGCTCCCACTGAAGAGGTGGTAGAGCTGAACGCTGTGATCAGCCAAAGGCCTCATTAGCCAAAGGGTGGACATATGGTGCACATGTACTGTAATGTGCCCCCATGCAATTTATATGAATATATCATATCTATCATACTTAGTCCACTCCTACACTTACAAATCTATACTGTTTTGTATTGCATTTGCACTGAATATGAGCTTGTTAACTGTATGTAATTGCATGACTTTGAATGAGTCCATCTTCATTTGGTGTCCCGAAGAAAAGTACCTCAATGACCACACTGTGCTCTGGTGGACTGGAATGGTGCCAACTGTGTGTGTGTGTGTGTGTGTGTGTGTGTGTGTGTATGTGTGTGTGTGTGTGTGTGTGTGTGTGTGTGTACGTTTAATAAGAAACTCCATCAGTGAGGAAATAAATGAGAGTGTTGGAGCTGTATTTGTTTTTGTTTGTTTGTTTCAGAATAAGTCGTGTGGATTGTGGTGTGTGTCGGGGCAGTGAGTGGTGTGGACTGTGGTGTGCGTTGAGGCGGTGAGTCGTGTGGATTGTGGTGTGTGTCGGGGCAGTGAGTGGTGTGGACTGTGGTGTGCGTTGAGGCGGTGAGTCGTGTGGATTGTGGTGTGTGTCGGGGCAGTGAGATTAAAACGGCGAGCGGAACGGGAGGAGGGCGGCCGGCTCTGACCCCTCGCTGGGCGCAGGGCACACACACACACACACACACACACACACACACACACACACACGCACACACGGGCGCAGGGAAGCCGCTACCTCTGGATCAGAGCAATTTATTCAGCGTCACACGCCAACATAAGTGGAACCGGGACCTTGCTGGCCCTGCTCCCTCTCTGAGGAACATTGCATCTCTCCCCTCCTGTCCACCACACACACACACACACACACACACCTATCTTCAGTGCACACATACACACCCTTACCCTCAGTGCTACGCTTTCCCGCTAAAGCACAGTGCAGAAGAAGTGATGGGTGATGAACTGGTGGTTGTTTGATAAAAGATCCATTTCCTCTCCCGCACGTTGATGTTGATGTAACACTCTGTAAAGGTGATAAATTATGGTGAGAGGTTCGTCAGTGTTTACAGCCCTGCAGCCCCTTCTGTTAAATGCAATTGAAATGGATGCCACATGAGCAGGGTAGATAGCATGTGTGAAGGACATGTCCTGCCATTTGTACGGTATGAGACTAGTGTTATATCCTTGCAAGTTTGCAATGGCATCTTAATTCCTCTTAAAGGACAAGGCACACTTCATTCTTGTTTGGGAATTAGACAAATCGACTTGTTGGCCATAGATGGGACTACCAAGTGGGACATTACCTCAAGCTTAGAGCCGGAGCGCTGTTCGTTTTACATCGAGAAAAATGCGCAGAATAAAGGGACAGACAGCCCATCAGTTAAGGCGCATTCAATTTCCTCGGGCCATTTGCTGGTTGGCTATCACTTGTCACCATTAGAGCCCAACCTTTGGAATCCGTGGGCTCCTAATTACGACGGCCGCGCTAACCTTTAGCGCCGCGGCTTCAGTGGAACGGAGGAGCGGGAGCGACCCAACGGAAACACGACTTCTCAACAGCCGGCGTTTTAACCTGCAGCACAGCAGCTCTCGCCAGGCACCTCGTCTGCAATTAGGAATGGCCACCAGCGGTAGATGAACTGACCTTTGGCAGGAAAGTGTTCTGAGGGAGCCCAGCGGACCGAGCGTCATAAAGAACGTTCCTCTGATGCGTCATAAAGAACGTTCCTCTGATGCGTCATAAAGAACGTTCCTCTGATGCGTCATAAAGAACGTTCCGTTCCTCTGATGCATCATAAAGAACGTTCCTCTGATGCTGTGCTCA
>NC_085007.1:1809848-1827348 GCF_963854185.1 Sardina pilchardus
TCCCCTGAGATGGGAAATGCGTCTCGCTGGAACTCCTCCCTCTGGACTCTTTCATTTGTTTAATTTACATCTGGCAATCTCCATGGACACCCCACCGCACTGCACCCCCCCCCCCCATGCTCCTCACCCTCTCTGTCTCCCCTCTCCCTCTCTGTCTCCATCTTACCCTCTCCCTCTCTCCCCCTCTATGTCTCTCTCTCTTTCTCACACACACACCCTCTCCCTCTCTCACACACACCCTCTATTTCCCCTTCTCTCACACATGCTCTCCTTCTCTCTCACACACACACACACACATCCTCTCTCTTCCCTCCCTCTTTCTCCCACTCTCTTCCCAACACAAACACATAAAATCACATGCATGCCACTGTGGCAACCCACCATATGTTCACTTTCTGTTTTTATCTTTGTGTTTAGTTTTGAGTTGGGACTTAGAAGTTAGAAAATTATAAATGTGTCTCATTACATAGATATTGGATGCATGCTGATGAAATCACATGTTACACAACATGTGTGTGTGTGTGTGTGTGGTGATATACTTGAAATGTGAGTTTGGTTTCCGATATGTTTCCTTCAACAGATAATTTGTAACGCCATAATAATAAATGGATACGGTGTGTATGTTGTTTCGGTAGCTTTGCAAGGAGCTTCTCATGAACCCATGATGCTCCATAGATTTGAAATAATTTATATCCACAGATGGCCTAACATGGATGTATTCTAAAACACAATATTAGTTTTGTACTGAAGTAGAGATCTGCTATTGTCCAGTAAGTTCAACTCGGATGTTGATTCTATTCTAAATAGGAACACAATGTCAGAGATCCAAATTGGACACAACCTGGGAGATCCAAATGGAACATCGCGGATATAATCAGAACACACTGTAGTCGACCCTGAGATCTGACATCTGGGCCTGAGTGTGTGTGTGTGTGTGTGTGTGTTTGTGCTTTCATCTGTGTGTGTGTGTGTGTGTGTGTGTGTGTGTGTGTGTTTGTGGTTTTATCTGTGTGAGTGTGTCTGTGTGTGTGTGCGCTTTTATTTGAGTTTGTGTGTGTGTGCATGCGTGTGTCTGTGTGTTTGTGTGTGTGTGTGCGCGCGCTGTGTACGTGTATGTGTGTATTTGTGTGTGTGTGTGTGCTGTACTGGCTCATCATTTGCATTTAAAGCAGGAGGCCCTCTGCCGTGAGGTAATCACTGACTAGGAAAGCACCCCCCCCACACCACACACACACACACACACACACACACCCTTTAATGATACAAAACCAATCACAGTTCTCCGATGACTTTTAATTTACCTCAAAACATACCCACTGCAGGAGGAAGCCAAGGCACAGTTCTAATATCCGTTACCTCTGAGAAATGTTAAATGGATGTCAAAGAGTGGTTGACATGAATGCATTGCCAACAGGAATCTATCCAGGCCAACCCAAGATATGATTTAATTCTAATTGGATGTCCTAGTGTTGTTATGATTTGTAAATGTTGCATATGCTTTTGGATAATTAAACGTGTCTGTAATTCGGTCACATACAATTATCTTTGGAGCTTGGTTAGCAGGCAGAGGACAAGCACACACCACTGGAGATATGTGGAGCTTATTTCACAATTGCGTTTGGCTTCAGCTCGGTGTGTGTGTGTGTGTGTGTGTGTGTGTGTGTGTAGCATATTTCACAATTACATTTGGCTTCAGCTTTTTATGAGTATAAGCCATAACTTCACATTTCGCCAAGCACATTGTCATGACGATGGTATTGTATCATTTTAAAATGATTTGTCATGGTCTTCCAGGCGAAGGACAGATACACACATGTCTTGGTCCAGTGAGCTGCGTAGGCCATAAGCAAACACTCTCAAATGACGTCACGAGCACCTAAGATATGCGTACAGGCTGCACCAGCTGTGACCCCTGGAAGGAGAGTATAAACGTGGGCATTTCTTGACCAAATACAACCAATAAAATAACTAACTAACTTACTAAAACTGTTGCTGATAAATGGTTTGCTATTTGAAATGTTTTGAAAACAAGGTATATTTTATTGAAAACCTAATACTGACAACAAGAGATGAGAAGCATACTCTTTTCAAAAAGGAGTCTGATATTTATTTATTTTAAGTTTATTAAGTGTATTAGTTTATCACAGCATCTATGCACATGGCAATGAATGATGATCTCTCAGCTGCCCACTGAGCATTACGGTCCAGAGAGTTGCACTCTGGCTCTTGCTTCCTGAGTGCTTCTGATAGAATGGACATTGGCCGCGTTTCCCACATTTGTTAAGAAGCTCTTAAGTGCTAAGAACTTATTAGGAGCGCTCTAAGAAAGTTCTAAGAACGCTCATAAGAAACTCTTAGCACTTAGGAGCTTCTTATCAAATCTGGGAAACGCGGCCATTGTGTGTGTTACACATTCTCTGTACTCAGTGGTCACCTACTGTAATAGTAACTCTGGCTTGGCTCCCCCTGTTGGTAGCTGTGGCCACACACTTCATTCAGAGCGTGCCCCTGCAACATTAATCATCTCTGGGCCAACCCGTGCCCAGAGATCTGGCTGTGGGCCTATAAAACGCACCTGTGCACAGGTGGAGAGGATGCTGCGGTGCATACCTGAGCGAGACGGTCCAATCCCTCGCCTTTGTTCCTGTTCTCACCAGCTGAGCTGCAAGGTAATCTCGTGGATGCCATTATCTCAAACTTTACCTAATATTAATTCTTAGTCATTGTAAACTCCATTTCTCTATTACTGTAAAACCCCTAGACTCAAACCCTCTGGCCGTTGACGTCTCGTTTATGATGCGGGCTGAAGGCTGGTCTGTAACAGCATGTGGCACATACAGTATATTATTTACACTTTGTGTTATAGATCTATTGCCTTTTGATTAATAGGTTAACATGCAGGTCCCTGATGACACATGGCATCTTTGTTGATACTAAGCAGAAATATCACCATTAATTACAGCAGCAATTTGAGAAATGGTTTGATCACTCCACGCTTTCTCTTAACATTAATTAGAACAGTTCTTTTCAGTGTGTGTACAGCAGACATACAGTATAGCTTTAAAACACCCGTCTCCTAGTTCATTAAAAAGTAATGGTATTGCAGCATGCAATGTTTAATGGATGACTTTTGTCTGGCTCGCTGGCTGAATGATTCATGACTGTTGTTTTAGATGTATAGTTACGACATTCTTTTTAAATGCACAGGCAAAAATGCTGGAATTTTAAATCATGGAAGTGACTGAAATCTGATGTCAAGGGAAATGTGTGTTTTCACAGACGGCTCTCCACTCAGCCTCTGCAATAGGAGAACCAGGAAATGAAAACAACAACCCCTAGCAAACCTCCTCCCCTCCAAGGGCTTCTAGAACTCTCCATAAGCACAGTGACGGATAACGGCGACTGAGTCACCCCCGACTCCTAGAGCTGGGTAATACTGCTCAAACACACACACACACACACACACACACACACACACACACACACACACACACACACATAGAGCACTGGGTAATGCTGGACTACTGCTCACACACACACACACACACACACACACACACACACACACACACACACACACACACACACACGCATGTAGAACACTGGGTAATGCTGCTCAAACACACACACACACGTAGAGCACTGGGTAATGCTGGACTAGTGCTCAAACACACACACACACACACACACACACACACACACACACACACGCATGTAGAACACTGGGTAATGCTGCTCAAACACACACACACACACATGTAGAGCACTGGGTAATGCTGGACTAGTGCTCAAACACACACACACACACACACACACACACACACACACACACACATGTATAACACTGGGTAATGCTGCTCAAACACACACACACACACACACACACGTAGAGCACTGGGTAATGCTGGACTAGTGCTCAAACACACACACACACACACACACACACACACACACACACACACACACACACACACACACACATGTATAACACTGGGTAATGCTACTCAAACACACACACACACACACACACACACACACACACACACACATAGAGGACTGGGTAAGGCTGGACTAGTGCTCAAACACACACACACACACACACACACACACACACACACATGTAGAACACTGGGTAATGCTGGACTACTGCTCACACACACACATGTAGAGCACTGGGTAATACTGCTCAAACACACACACACACACACACACACACACACACACACATTTAGAGCACTGGGTAATACTGCTCAAACACACACACATGTAGAGCACTGGGTAATACTGCTCAAACACACACACACACACACATGTAGAGCACTGGGTAATGCTGGACTACTGCTCACACACACACACATGTAGAACACTGGGTAATGCTGCTCAAACACACACACACACACACACACACACACACACACACGTAGAGCACTGGGTAAGGCTGGACTACTGCTCACACACACACACACACACACACACACATGTACAGCACTGGGTAATGCTGGACTACTGCTCACACACACATGTACACTGGGTAATACTGCTCAAACACATGTAGAACCTTGGGTATTGCTGGACTACTGCTCAAACACACACACACACACACACACGTAGAGCACTGGGCTGGGCCAGCACACTCTCCCACTGCATCCGTCTCAGTCTCTCGGCGCTAACCTCAGAACACTGGGTAATGCTGCTCAAACACACACACACACACACACACACACGCACACGCACACACGCACACACACACACACGTAGAGCACTGGGCTGGGCCAGCACACTCTCCCACTGCATCCGTCTCAGTCTCTCGGCGCTAACCTCAGAGCGCCCGCGCTGGGTGCCAGTGTGCCACGGTGGTCATGCATCAGGCCGTGCTGCCCAGCGAGGGGGCATCCAGCGCGGGCGCTCTGAGTGCGCTATCTGAGAGTGGCAGTGCCGTCTGTCATCGCGGGGGCGCCTGGGAGGGTTTCCCGTGGCCTGGCATTCACACAATGTGTGTGTCGTCCCACAGCTAAGGCACCGCGCGGGGGGGGGGGGGGGGGGGGGGGGGGGGGGGGCTAGAGTGTCCAGCGTTCCAGCACAGCTCTGTCACAGGCCACCGGCTACAGGACAGAGACCAGAAAGGACCGGGCCTCCTCTGGCTCAACATGGACCATACCCAGGCTCTGAGAGAGAGAGAGAGAGAGAGAGAGAGAGAGAGAGAGAGAGAGAGAGGTCTCCATAACAGAAAACTAAAATTAACATTCAGTCATCCAGTTCACAGGATACCGTTTACATTTCAGACAACTACTGGCAACACTGTACCACTGTAGCAATGCTTGTGTTTATTTGCTCATACAATTTCGACATTTTGATCATTAAATCTCATTTGAAAACATAATGACTTATGTTTTAAAAATTATTACAAAATAATAAGCATAATAATAATGTCCTTAGTAGTTCAGGACATATCCAGAGGTAGGTGCCAGTCAGAGATGGCTGTGGGAAGAAAGATGTAATAAATTATTCAAGAGTATTTTTAGGGAACGTAAAGGCAGCTTACAGTAACTTTTCAAGTTGCCATGGAGACAAACTTTACATTTACCCACCCCCATTCAGGGTTTTAGAATTCTAGAAGGCACAGAAGAGTTTGGATCTTAGGACCTACTTTGTATTGATTGAAGTGAAATTGCAAGGTTTAAGACTTTTGGTGTGTGATTTAAAGTAATGGGCATCTTTACAGCAGCATATCATTTAAAAAAGTGCCATTCTTTTATTTCTTTTTTTATTGCAAAACTCCAGAATTATAACCTGCTCGAGCTCACCTCTTAGAGATAATTGACCAAAATAGATCAAGCTGGGAAGAGATATCACAACAGCGTCCACACCACACCATTGCACACACAGACAAGCTCTTCATGTGACAGCTGATCAATGTTCATCAACACTGATATGCATGTTTACTAGAGATCATTTAAACTAAAGCCAGTTTTGGTGACATTACCTGAAAAACAGAGATTCTCTGACAGCAGATCTGTTGGCAAAACACATTGACTGCTTCCAACAGAGCAGTCAAATCAGTGTTGTTGTTGTTTTTGGTTACAGTCAAGTCTTTTGAATAGTGTTTTGAAGCTAGATAAATTGCAAAAAAAATCAAACATTTTAGTCTGGAATAATTTCTCATTTTTCAGAAAAGCACATTGTCATTCTGACGCAGGCCTGAGCAATATCGGGCCAGTTATTTTATGACAGAGTCCCATCACTACAACAGAGGATGTGTGCGATGCCAGCGAGCTTAGTTTGATGCCGTGGCCAGTGCACAGGCTAGTTTCCTCTGGAGGCCTCGTGGTATCAAAGAGCACAGAAGCCAGAGAGGCGGAACTCAATCAGACTCTCTATTGGACACACGAGGCCTTGAGAGCAACTCAAAGTATTGTACAACTCAACAGTGCAACCCAAGCTATTGTACAACTCAACAGTGCAACCCAAGCTATTGTACAACTCAACAGTGCAACCCAAGCTATTGTACAACTCAACAGTGCAACCCAGGCTATTGTACAACTCAACAGTGCAACCCAAGCTATTGTACAACTCAACAGTGCAACCCAAGCTATTGTACAACTCAACAGTGCAACCCAAGCTATTGTACAACTCAACAGTGCAACCCAAGCTATTGTACAACTCAACAGTGCAACCCAAGCTATTGTACAACTCAACAGTGCAACCCAAGCTATTGTACAACTCAACAGTGCAACCCAAGCTATTGTACAACAGTGCCGCTCCTGCTTACAGAGGGGCTTATGCAACTCAACAGTGCAACCCAAGCTATTGTGCAACTTAACAGTGCAACCCAAGCTATTGTACAACTTAACAGTGCAACCCAAGCTATTGTACAACTTAACAGTGCAACCCAAGCTATTGTACAACTTAACAGTGCAACCCAAGCTATTGTACAACTTAACAGTGCCGCTCCTGCTTACAGAGGGGCTTATGCAACTCAACAGTGCAACCCAAGCTATTGTACAACTTAACAGTGCAACCCAAGCTATTGTACAACTTAACAGTGCCGCTCCTGCTTACAGAGGGGCTTATGCAACTCTGTCAGCTGTCTCATTTCCTTAACGTCTTCACTGAAATTGCCTGTGTTGAAGCTCATGGTCTTGGTTAATGTCAGGTAGTCATGACAACGCCGTTGGCAGGTTATGTCATCGTAGTTAATGTCAAGCTGTCATAATAATGCATCTCAAACAATATCAGCTTGACATTAAACACGTCTTTAAAAACACAGATTGACACTTAATGACATCATGAACATTCATAAACGCCCCGGGTGTCATAGTAACGACAGTGTCATGACATTCTTATGCACACCCCCTCAAATAAACCAATATCATGTTTTCTGTTTCTACATATGACCTAATTTGTCTAAATATGAACTAGCAGTTCGGAAGATACAATAGTAACTTGTCAGGCAGGTCTACATCGGCACGTTCAGTCTGGTCTACATCGGCACGTTCAGTCTGGTCTACACGGCACGTTCAGTCTGGTCTACACGGCACGTTCAGTCTGGTCTACACGGCACATTCAGTCTGGTCTACTTCTGCACGTTCAGTCTGGTCTACATTGGCACGTTCAGTCTGGTCTACATTGGCACGTTCAGTCTGGTCTACACTGGCACGTTCAGGCTGGTCTACATCGGCACGTTCAGACCAAAATGACAGCTGTGGTCCTGCAGCACCATCCAGCAAATCTCAACTCTTGTGCCTCTATACTTTTCATATTTCAAGTGATTGGTGACAAAACCTGGGTAAGTGACCTTCCACTGGCTGGTAAAGCAAGCAGACCTTGTGGCTCTGTGTTGAGGGGAATACGGTTATTGGACTGCTCCATAAAGACGTGTACCACATCCTCTGAGCTAACCTCGCCGAGTTGTTCACTAACCTGCAGATTTGAGTGACTGCTCTCCCCTTTCCTCCTACTGTTCCAGTGAATATGATGAATTTGTGATCATCTTTGGATAAAAGTAATCTGTCAAAAGTAATATGGATCTGTCAGGTACAGGCAGGACAAATGTCTGCATGACAGCTCAATTATCTTCTCTACTACTAAAGAAATATTACCTGCATAAATTCCTGATGTTGCATTTACATTTCTAGAAGCTACTTAAATGTTTCCCTTGACAGATACATTACGTGGACTCTGCTTTGACTGGAATTGATTTTGTCAGCTATTTTCGTCTTGTCTGAAGGTTAGTCCTGTGCAGAATGTATCTATTTATAAATATACAGTATACTGTATGTATGTATAAATATATACTGTACTGTATGTATGTGTGTTTATGTGTTTTAATGGATTTGTTTGTTTGCGTTGATTCGGTTATGCATCAGTTTCCTAAAACATGTTTAGTATTTTATATGATATAAGATAATGTGTAGTGTATTATATGATATACTGTATGACATTATATCTCTTCATATCAAATGTTTAGTGTATTATCTGATATATGACATTATATCTCATCAGCTCAAAGTAATTGTGGAAACTTAACATCACAGCATATTACCACATACTTTTTGTTACCAAAACTAAAGGTAAAGGCAGCAGATAAGAGATGTTTTTATCTGGCATGGTTGAAGACTGACAGTATCCACAGTAAGCTGAGCCTCATGTGTGTTTCTCATCTTATAGTCCAGAGTGTGTGTGTGAACAACCGTATCAGTGCTCTTCACCTGTGTGCCGTGACACAACATCTCATTGGGGCTGAGCATCTGCGATCCCTATGATGTGAGAGAACGGTGCGGCAAGGTGTGTTTGTGTGTGTGTGTGTGTGTGTGTGCGTGTGTGTGTGTGTGTGTGTGTGTGTGTGTGTGTGTGTGTGTGTGTGTGTGTGTGTGTGTGTGTGTGTGTGTGTGTGTGTGTGTGTGTGTTTCCTGCCCACCTACTGAGCCGAAGCGCCTCTCGCTCCGCGGGCCTCTGGCCTGTGTGTGTGTGTGTGTGTGTGTGTGTGGGCGAGGGGCAAGTTCATGTTTACAGCCTGGGAGGCAGAGATAGCAGCCGCCTCTGGTGCGGAGTTGCCCTGAACAGGGCCACATGTGGGCCAGCACAGGACCGGCTGTGGGCTAGAGCCAGCTGGTACCAGCGGAGTCTGTGTGCACTGACAAGCTGGATCAGAGTGCAGAGACTGCTGTCTGAGGGCAGAGTCACAGTGTCAGATTGATAGTGGGAGGAAGGAGTGTGTGTGTGTGTGTGTTTGTGTGTGTGCGTGTGTGTGTGTGTATGTCTGTGTGTGTGTGTGTGTGTGTGTATGTGTATGTGTGCGTCTGTGTGTGTGTGTGTGTGTGTGTGTGTGTATGTGTGTGCATGCGTGTGTGTGTACGTGTGTGTGAGGATTGTCTGCGCCCCCCATAAAGTCACGGTGGGGTGTAAGGCCTGGAGCTCCTGACCCCCAGGGACTCCCCCCCTCGCCCCCCCCCGCGTCCACCCCCCCCCTCGTCCACCCCGCCGCCCTCGTCCACCCGCGCTGAGAGGGATTACGCGGCTTACACTCCCTCAGATGCATCAACATGCCGACAGGTGCGCAGGGGCCAGCGCCCCAAATAGACACACACACACACACACACACACACACACACACACACACACAAACCCGCGGAAGGGAAACTAAATCCTGGAGATCTTCTGCCATGACGATGTTTTGCTGTGCTATGCTCCCCTGGCATGTGTTCGGAGAGCAAAGGTCAGTCTTTAAAAATGTATGGAGCTTGAAAGAGGCGCAGACAGATGCCCGTATTGACACGGATTACAGCTTTTCTTTGGCCTCAAAATAGGAGTCTAGCTCCCAGTCATTTCCCCATAAATCTACACCCTGGGCTAATCACTAATCAGTACTAAAGTAAACAGTACATTTGTGTTTGAAGAAATTGTACATAATTGTACAAATTGATTGACCTATCTCAATTATTCCAATTTTGTGAAATGCCTACAAATCTGAAGGTAATTTCAAGCAAAGGTGAAGTTTCCCGTCATTAATATTGTTTATAATATTGTTTACAATATTGAGCCCCCGACCACAGTTGTTCAGGATGAAGTGGTAGTCAGTGGCAGAGGTAATGGGAGGGTAACGTTAGCTCTGCTGTTATTTAATAGCTCTGGGAAACCATGGATGTAAAGAACTCTCTATCTGACTAGAACAATTTCATTACCGTTCCATTAGATCATTAATGCACACACAAGGACTAAAGTTCTTGGAAGTCGCCAGAGAAAGCTTCAAGCTAATCGCTATACATTTGATGCATGTGACTACCCCTGGAACTGGAATGTACAACCAGCAAAACAACTCTTCCAGTTCCTTTCTCCTGGCGTGGCATTGGGGGCGTTTGTAATTACTAGCTTTCACACTTCAGAGATCACACTGTGGGCGCCTCCAAAAAACAGCCAGGATTTCACAGCTGATGATCTTATTTATTACAATGTGTGCAACACCACATGTACACTGAGGGCACGCTCACCCATTTCACCAAAACAAAAAAGAAAAAAGAAAAAAGTGCCAATATTGCTGTGCCCAGTTACTGTATAAACTGAGATCAGATTCATTCAAACCCCACAATTCAGTTTTGTCCTTTTTTTTCCGGGTTTGTCTTGTTTTTGTGCGCAGAGTCTGGCGTGAGCTCACCCTGAGAGGATGTGCTTGACGAACGAGGCGTAGTTGATGCAGCCGTTGGCGTCCTCCTGGCCGCTCATCAGCCGGTCCACCTCGTCCTCGGTCATCCGCTCGCCGAGGGTGGCCAGCACGTGGCGCAGCTCGGCGCCCATGATGGTGCCGTTGCCCTCCTTGTCGAAGACGCGCAGCCCCTCCACGAAGTCCTCGAAGTTGCCCTGGTCCTTGGAGCGCGAGATGTGCTGCAGCATGGGCAGGAAGGTCTCGAAGTCCACCAGCTTGCTGCTCATCTCCTCGGGCCGCGGCTTGCCCAGGACCTTGAGCACGTCGGCGTTGGTGGGGTTCTGGCCGAGCGCGCGCATCACGTCTCCGCACTGCGCGAACGTGATCTTCATCTCGCCGCCGGGCGTGCGGTCGAACAGCTGGAAGGCCTCCTTGAACTCCTCGATCTGGTCGGCGGTGAAGCTCAGCGTGATGTTCTTGGGGTCGAAGTCCGGCTCCTTGGGCTTCTCGGGCTCCGGGGCGGGGGCGGGCGCGGCCGCCGGTTTGGCCGCGGCGGGAGCGTCCTTCTTGGGCTCCGGCTTTTTGGGATCAGCCGGCTTCTTGGGTGGTTCCACCTTCTTTGGGGCCATGCTGCTGGTGCTGCTGCTGGTGCTGGTGGTGCTGCTGGTGGTGCTACTGGAGGTGGTGGTGCTGATGGAGATTACTGAATCCTCCCGCTGTGCGCTCCCAGGATGGATGGATGGCAGGAAGGATGGGTGGAGAGATAGAGACAAGCAGCAGGGACAGAGGCGGTTCAAAGCACGGCTGGACAAAGCCCCTGCTAAAGCTTTTATATTGTTGTGCACACACACACACACACACACACACACACGCGCACACACACACACACACACACACACACACACACAGAGACAAAGATAGTGTACACCTAAACACAAGAGACAAAAGAATAGACACACAGACACACACACACTCTCTTTCTCTCTCTCTATCACACACACACACACACACACACTCTCTCTCACACAGACACAGGGGCCGAGACACAGGGGCCGGCCCTTTGACACTCTTTAAAAGGAAGAAATCTGAAATAGCCGGTGCTTGTGCTTGTGCCATTAGGTCACTCAGAGCCATTGTGCTCAGCTGTTGTTTTTAGCTGGACATGACCCCCCCTAAAGCCCAACAGCAACTGCAGGAGCCATTAAGCCTAGCCAGACCCCACTGTCCAGAGATCCCCGACCCCCCCATATCCCCCCCACCACCCCCACATCTCTCTCCTCCTCCCCTCCAGTTCATCTCTCTCCTCCTCCTCCCCTCCTTCTCTCCTCCTCCCCCACATCTCTCTCCTCCTCCCCTCCCCTCTCTCTCCTCCTCTCCCTCATCTCTCTCCTCCTCCCCCCTCTCTCTCTCCTCCTCTCCCCCCTTCTCTCTCCTCCTCCCCTCCCCCTCTCTCTCCTCCCCTCTCCTCCTCCCCTTCTCTCTCCTCCTTCCCCCCTTGTCCCCCCCCCCTTCTCTCTCCTCCTCCCCCCTCTCTCTCCTCTCCCCTTCCATCTCTCTCCTCCTCTCCCCCTCTTCTCTCTCCTCCTCCCCTCCTCTCCTCTCCCCAGACACAAAGGCCTGCCACCGGGCATCTCTCAAAAGCCAATCCCATTAATCTGAGCAAGAGAGGGATGCAGGAGAAAGCTTCTGAGTTAGTGCAGTCCTATCGCGCGTAGCCACTTAACCCCCAGCGTCTGCCCCTGATCTGAGATCTGCTGGACTCCACAGCACACCGCTGTCTGGTGGCGCGTGCCTGATGTGACGCGCGCTGGTCCCACTTGAAGTCAAGTGCGCGTGCTGCATTGAACTTAATGAGATAATTAAAATTCCTCTGGAGATCACAGGCAAGTATATATGCCTCAAAAGCTACCAGTAAACCCCATCACAGCCCCACGGCACAGAGGCACCATATCCACTGTGTATGTCATTGCATTCTCTATCAGTCTCTATATGTCTATATATATATTCTCTATCAGTCTGGCTCACAAACAGCGTCTACTGCATTACACAGGCCCAGAGAACCGTGATTACTCCCTAAGGACAGATAATGACGCACAGAGACAGCCACTGGGGTGGTTTTGGTGTACTGTACGTACAGTCAGTCCTCACATCTCTGACAGAATACAATTTACTTAATCTATACGGGAAGTTAAATGCCAAGGGTTGGTGGGAACACATAAAAAAGGATGCTGTGAATGTGTGTGTGTGTGTGTGTGTGTGTGTGTGTGTGTGTCTCTCTCTCTCTCTCTCTCTCTCTCTCTCTCTCTCTCTCTCTCTCTCTCTCTCTCTCTCTCTCTCTCTCTCTCTGTGAGGTGGTCTTTGAGTGGTGTTTTTTTCCGACATGTATGTTGGTGTTGTTTCAAATGAACAGTGCAGTATAGCATGATGATATGAATTAAGTTACCATGGTGAGACAGATCACTCTCCAGTGCAATTTCAGCTGATGCATCTCTCTTGTCCTCAGAGTGTCTTGTGCTGATGAAGTTACAGGACACAGACGTATGCGCACGACAGCCTCTATTGGCCAAATGATTTGATTCTCTAGCAATATTCACAGCTGCACTAGACAGCTCTCAGGAAGCTGTTTCGTAACATCTGCTACATTGCATTCAAGACATCAAGATATAATTGACCAGATCAATGAAAAGTGTCATCCTCTATGATGGCCAATCATTGTTGTTTGGCTGTCCAGTGATCCAGCTTGCTTCCTGTTCATGAGGCCAGTGGACGCCACACTGACTGAGCGCCAGAGGAACGTAAGGGCTACCGATGACATCATCATTATCCACGCGTCCGGACCCTCGACACCCTAGTGGCCATGCTGACCTCATCTGCTGACCTCACCTGCAGTCCAGAATACCTGCTGACCTCATCTGCTGACCTCATCTGCTGACCTCACCTGCTGTCCAGAGCCCTGTTATGGGGGTGAGCGGCCTAGTCACGAGCTGCCCTGCTTTAGGAACCAAACAAAACAAACTAAACTACACACATTACGGTAGTAATGTTCCCTAATGCAGAAATGACCAAACGCTACACACATTACGGTAGTAATGTTCCCTAATGCAGAAATGACCAAACACTACACACATTACGGTAGTAATGTTCCCTAATGCAGAAATGACCAAACACTACACACATTACGGTAATAATGTTCCCTAATGCAGAAATGACCAAACACTACATTACGGGAATAATGTTTCCTAACACAGCAATGACCAAACGCTACACACATTACGGTAATAATGTTCCCTAATGCAGAAATGACCAAACACTACATACATTACGGTAATATTGTTCCCTAATGCAGCGATGACCAAACTAAACTACACACATTATGGTAATAATGTTACCCAATGCAGCGAATAACAAACACTACATACATTACCGGAATAATGTTCACTAACACAGCGATGACCAAACACTACATACATTACGGTAAAAATGTTCCCTAATGCAGCCATGAACAAACACTGCATACATTACGGTACAAAATTTACCTAATGCAGCCATGACCATACAAAGCTATATAAGTTAATATTATAATGTTACACAGTGATGACATTCAAGTATTCCAAATGCCATGCCGTGATTGAGCCATTAGTTGAACCCTTCTTATTGATCTGATTAAACACAGATGTGTCCTAAACGAGCCCTTCATCATGATGATCAGTTTTCAGAACAACGGGCCCAACCCAAACACTCGGCAGAAGAACAGCTTATCATTCATTAAGACATTATTTTGAATCGAACGTCATAATCCCACAACATCGGTGCACAATTAAAAAGTAAGACTCGTGAAAGCTAAAGATTTATATGTGCTTAAAGTTGGCTTGATGTTTTTGTTTGGCAGTTTTACTACATGCGTGAAAGAGTCTCTTTGTGCAGCCAGAGAGTGATTTCAGTAATCTCCTCAAAATTAGAGGCGATTACTGTTAATTAAAGAAGCCAATCCATTTAATGTTGTGGGAGTGAAGGCGGAGGGGTGATAGGCCAACCTCAGATGCAGTTTTAATCTGTTACAGCAACTTCTCATTTTACACTCCAGACGCAATTCATCATCCTGGTCCACAGCCACTCTCACACTGTCATCACACGGACACATTAGCCACGTTAGTGCTCAACTATTGATCACGCCGCTTTGGCTCAATCTCTTCTGCATTAGGAAATGTCTGTGTGTGTGTGTGTGTTGTGTGTGTGTGTGTGTGTGTGTGTGTGTGTGTGTGTGTGTGTGTGTGTGTGTGTGTGTGTGTGTGTGTGTGTGTGTGTGTGTGTGTGTGTGTGTGTGTGTGTGTGTGTGAGAGAGAGAGAGTAGGTTGTGTGCATGCGTGCAGCAGAGGTGTGTGTTCAGAAGAACACTGCTTCTGCCTCACTCCACCATGTGTGCTCAAACTAACTAGACAAACTTCTTTGTCCTTATTTGGCTTCATGGAGTTTGGAGAGTTTGTGTGTGTGTGTGTGTATGTGTGTGTGAGAGAGAGAGAGATAGAGAGAGAGAGAGAGAGAGAGAGAGAGAGAGAGAGAGAGAGAGAGAGAGAGAGAGAGAAAGAGAGAGAGTGAGTGTGTGTGTGTGTGTGTGTGTGTTATGTCAGTCCAGTTCTGTTGGTCCTGGAACCTTTTAAAAAATCATCATCTCTGGGCATGTTTAGGAGAGGAGGGAGAAAGCTCTCCTCTCAGTAATAATGGAGACCGGACAGCACGGCTGTGTGTTGCTGAGCGATGGACTCCTTTAGCATGTACTATTCACACCGCGCTGTTTGGTTTGGGCCAAACATGTGCTATTCACACCGCGCTGTTTGGTTTGGGCCAAACATGTGCTATTCACACCGTGCTGCTTGGTTTGGGACAAACATGTACTATTCACACCGTGCTGTTTGATTTGGGCCAAACAGAAACAAAGGTCATGGACAATAGTGCAGGCCAAGGCCCTGTGTGAGCTGTGCCCTGTTAGTGGAGCATATCTGATGCTATGGCTCCTGTGCAGGCGGACGCACGTTGACCTTGGCAGGTGAGTGTCCTTCACTCTGCCTCTGGCGCCGCTGATGAGGGAACCGGAGCAATAGCGTGCGCGGAACGTGCTCGGTTCTCTTGAATGGGATATGAACGGCGCAATATTGGACTTTATTAGCGAGCGTCTAGTTCTCGAGGGCGAGGAGACACAGAGAGCGAGAGAGAGCGAGAGAGAGAGAGAGAGAGAGAGAGAGAGAGAGAGAGCGAGAGGTGCGATGGGAGAGAGAGAGAGTGTGATGGGAGAGAGAGTTAATCAAGTGGATCAGATGGAGCTGTAAGAGTGAGAGTCAGCCCTCAGCCCTCAGCCTCTCTCATCAGCCCCACAACGCAAATTATGCAAATGTGCTAATGGCGTTTATGGGGGGGGGGCTGATGGACCGAGCGTACACCTCGCGGGCAGGTCAATAAGCAATATCCCAGCACGGAGCGACAAGACGCCTTGCATCGGCATTTCACATTTCCTCCTCCCATAATGCAATGTTTCACGCCTCGCCTGAGGCATTAGTGCCCGCTCACTTGGCACTAAAGTGGACCTGGCATCGCCTGGCATCACCGCAGCGGGCAGAGCGTGTGTTTGCAGGACCAGGGGAGTACAGAATACACACATTCGTTAAGGACCAAGGGAGTACAGGAGGACTACAGTCACAACGCACACATTCATTACGGACCAACGGAGTACAGGATGACTAGAGTCAAAATACCCTAACCCTAACTAACCCACACAGGACCAAGGGAGTACAGGATGACTACGTAGAGTCAAAATACCCTAACCCTAACTAACCCACACAGGACCAAGGAAGTTCCACTATAACATACAGTACACATTCATTTAAGAACTCAATCATGCAAGCCAGCAGCAACAAGGGTACAGAACCAGGTGCACACAAGACAGAATTCACAACACTTTCTTTTTATTCATCTAGAAAATCATATACTAGGAGACAGCTACAGGGCATATAGATCCAGATGGATATAAGATGATTGCATTGCACCCTTGCATTTTTTAAATTGCATCAAGGAGACAATGATGCTTAGTTCCTACATTCATATCAATTTAACAAACCCCATGCACATTCATCAGTGATAAATCATAAGCCCCAAAATAGCCACAGCAGCAACAATGCAGTTAAAACGTGCTCTTTAAGCATGAGCCTCGTCATCGTTCTGAGAAGTGGCCCTGCCTGGACTGGGCTTGGGCTGCACCCTGCGGTCACTCACAGGCTCTCTCTTGTCCCCCCTGCACCACGCGACAGCTGTGAATGTTGAGAGTATGCAAAGTGAGCGCGGGGCCGGGATGGAAAGCTCTCGCTGGGATCGGAAGGCTTTTTCTGTCCCCTCTCTTCAGCGGGAACACCGGCCAGTGAGCTGCCACCAGCCACCAGCGCCAGCCACTCCTAATCCAGCGGATGAGACAGGGGCGCTGTCTCAGCCCCGGCCGGGAGGGGGTGGGGGGGGGGGTGGAGGGGGGGTTGGGTGGGCTCTGGGGGGTCCAGCGCGTAGCGAAGGTTAACACCAGCGGTGACTAAGCTGACATTTCACTCGGGGACAAAAGACTCCTGATCTAATAGAGGAGCGGCGGGCTGTGGCCCACATGGCTCTCGGCAGCGCCACTGATGCCCTGGAGATCTCTGCCGCTCTGTCAAATCGGCCTGTGAGTGTGTGTGTGTGTGTGTGTGTGTGTGCTCGTGCCCTGGAGATCTCTGGCCGTGGTGTCAAATCGGCCTGCACAATTGACAAATGGCCCCTCCAAGCCTTTCAGCTGCAGTCCATAAGAGCTGCATGTACTAAGATGGAGATGGCCTACAGTAGGCGCTA
>NC_085007.1:1832348-1852348 GCF_963854185.1 Sardina pilchardus
TCCCAGCAGCACACACACACAATAGCACAACACACACACACACAGTAGCACAGCACACACACACACAATAGCACAACACACACCGCGGCTCAGCACGACACATGTACCGCGGCTAACGGCGTAGTGCGGCATCCACGGTCGCTACGGCGCCACATGAGCCCGGCTCCGGTGCTGTCCTGCGGAGAGCATTCCACACGCAGGAGACGGAGCGAGCGGCCGGCGCGGGTGACGGAGCGAGCGGCCGGCGCGGTGACGGAGGCCTGCTGGGCTGGGCAGCTGCTGGGGCAGATGAATCACTCCATTCAGCCCACAT
Source organism: Sardina pilchardus (assembly GCF_963854185.1). Lineage (NCBI taxonomy): Eukaryota > Metazoa > Chordata > Actinopteri > Clupeiformes > Clupeidae > Sardina > Sardina pilchardus. Next base: position 1,832,662 of record NC_085007.1, read on the forward strand.
TAAGCGCCTCATCCTTACTGCACTGAGCAGCACACACACACAATAGCATAACACACACACACACATCGCACCTCATCCTTACTGCACTGAGCAGCACACACACACAATAGCATAACACACACACACACACACACATCGCGCCTCATCCTTACTGCACTGAGCAGCACGTGAGGCCAACAGCTGGGATCAATACATCAGAGGGGAATCAGCGCAACATACAGGAAGAAATGAGCCTCTCTCTCACAGGGGGGATCTCTCTCTCTCTCTCTCTCTCTCTCTTTCTCTCTCTTTATTTCTCTCTCTCTCCCACAGGGGGGCTCGCTCTCTCTTTCTCTCTCTCCCACAAGGGGGGGTCGCTCTCTCTCTTTCTCTCTTCCTCACAGGGGCTCTCTCCCTCTCTCTCTTTCTTTCTCCCTCTCTCTCTCAGGGGCTCTCTCTCTTTCTCTTTCTTTCTCTCTCCCTCTGCCACAGGGGCTGTCCCTCTCTCTCTCTTTCTGCCTCCACCCACACTATGCCCCATCCCTGAAGCCTCAGATGGGTCTTTCTCTTTCTCTCTCTCTCTCCCTCCCTCTCTCTCTCTCTCTCTCTCTCTCTCTCTCTCTCTCTCTCTCTCTCTCTCTCTCTCTCTCTCTCTCTCTCTGCCCCCACCCTCTCCTCCATCCCTGGAGTCTCAGATGAAAGCGCTGCAGCTATGTATGGATGCTCGGCAGGCCTCAGTAGCTAAAGAAATCAGACAGCAGACAGAGGCAGGCTGGGCTGCAGCATTCAATTATCTTCGCAAAACATGTGCACAGACATTTCATCAAAACAAACTGATTTGTTTCACATAGATTATACATACACACACTGTATACACACGCACGCACGCACGCACGCACGCACGCACGCACGCACGCACGCACACACACACACACACACACACACTCATAAACACATATATCATGATCGATTGATAGTAGTACTTGGAGGAGGCAGATCCCATTGAAATGGGCCTATGGCACACAGACCACACCGTATGTGAGAAGAGCTTGCGTAAGGGTTTATGAAGACACACACACACACACATACACACACACACACACACACACACACACGGGCCATCTGGGTGACAGGTCCAGTGCAGTCCCCGTCAGGCTTGAGTGAGTGCGCTCCCCGCGATGCCGCCGTGGCTAATTCCTGACCCGATCGTTTCCATTGGCGTGGCTGCTGTGGATGGCATGGCCCGTGCCCACATGCGCCCGCTGAGTGATTTGACAGCGTGCCATGTGGAAGGGCGTGACCCACGCCACCCTCACCACCCGCGCCATGGGGGCACAACTCCACTGGCAACCGCCCTGCTGACGCTGCAGTCTCCAGCCAGGGAGCACTCACACCTCCCCACAGCACCTCCCCTCAGAGCGCTGCACCTCCCCACCTCCCCTCACAGCGCTGCACCTCCCCACCTCCCCTCACAGCGCTGCACCTCCCCCCGCCTCCTCCCACCTCCCCCAGCCACCACTCCCCTCTCCGTCTGTCGTGGAGAGTATCCAGAGCAAGGGAGGTGCGCTCCTGCTCGACTCCTCCTGTCGCTGGCTCCTTTTGTTGTGCGTGTGTGTGAGCTTGCACTCCTGGACTCCACGTTCCCAGGGCCCTATTCTTAGAGCCGCGCTTAATCACTACGGCTGCTTTATTCTGGGGTCCCACGTGAAGGTCAAGAGCGGGAGAAAAGAGAGAAAGAAAGAGAAGAAAGAGAGGAGAGAATGTTCTCTGTGAATCTCACACACACACACACACACACACACACACACACACACACACACACACACACACACACAGCGCTGAGCACCTGGGCCGCCACACCTCTCTCCAGACTGCTGATCTGTGCACACTGGCCATCACACCCTGTCAGCCCGTAAGGTCACCGCCACACCACCGTGAGAACACCACCACACCACCGTGAGAACACCACCACAGCGCCGTGGCAACACCACCACTCCGCCATGACAACACCACCACATTGCCATGACAACACCACCACAGCGCCGTGACAACACCACCACACTGCCATGACAACACCACCACAACGCCGTGACAACACCACCACACTGCCATGACAACACCACCACACCGCCATGACAACACCACCACAGCGCCGTGACAACACCACCACACTGCCATGACAACATCACCACACCGCCGTGACAACACCACCACAGCGCCGTGACGACACCACCACACTGCCATGACAACACCACCACACCGCTGTGAGAACTCCACCCAGAGAGAGGCGCTGGGACACGGCTTTATATGGCACTATTATGAGAACTCTGGGAAGGAATGTGGAAGGAGGTGAATTAAATTTCACACTGCAAACAGGGCAGCATGATGGCGTGTGTGCGTGTGTGTGTGTGTGCGTGTCCGGAGTCCTCGTTTGGTGGAGCGACACCGTTCCCTACTAGTGCGTGGAGCGCACACGGTCAACTCCAGGTTGGTGACCTTTCCTCTCTTTACGACGGCACATCAACATGAAGAGATGAGCGGTTTTTACAGCGCCTGTGGTTAAACACTGCTTGTTATGGGCCGCCTTGATGCGGTGGGAGTGTGTGCGTTTGATTAGCTGACTGCTCCCGAGGGCAAAGTGTGAGAGAGTGTGTGACTGTAATTTTGATGGGTTGACACAGAGGATCTAATTAATAAATATGGGACAGACAGTTGCAGGAAGTGGCAGGAATTTATAAAGAGGCACGGCTCGTGTGTGACTTGCTCCCACAGTTAAATTTAACAGGCCGATTGCTGGGAGGATGATGGCGGTTGTGGTTTAATTGGAGAGGGCCGGCTTTTCCTTAAGTGTGCTGCATTTAACTGACTACGTACCTGTCAAACTGCAAATGATGTATCCACCGCAACAACACCAGTCAACCAATTTCAGGTCCTATTAACTGAATGCTGCACTGTTTTTGGAAGATATGTCCCAAAGTGCCGGCAAGCTAGATCATTTTTGACTATTTTTGTAGAGCCACGGCGTATTCTATGTTATAGTTATGGACACATACTATGGCTCATTTGAAAGGTTAGACTATGATCTCTCAGTGGGTGAAAACCGTTTATTTCTATGTGTCTCCATTCCTGAGAAATCCCAAGCTAAACAGTGGCTGGTTTTCATCAAAATCCATGTTTGTCTTCTAGAAACGGAGATATAAGCCGCTTTAAGACAGACGTACATTTCCGCAAAGACTTTTTACGGAAGGGCTTTTTTGTTGTTGTGCTGTCTGAATTCATATGTCCGTATATCTACCACCAGAACCTTTCCTGCTGCCGACCTATGTTGCTGCCACAGCTGCTATGTGCATGCAATCGCGGACAAAATCTGCACTTGTCAGGGATGATCAAGGGAAGTGTTAGCCTATGTGTATTTAAAGCGCCCTATGTCAATGAACAGTTCGATCTCTCTAACACGCTGCGGGTAATGCAGCAAGGCTAGCTCTTCCATAGCCTAGGGCTAGGCTACTCCCGGGGTGATTCTCAAACTCTATATCTGATCTATAATCTGATCTGATCTATAACAAACACTGGATAGACTTGCATTGTTGAGACTGCCACCTTGTAACGAACCCACAAAATTACGAAATGACTTGATGTGCCTGATTTGACACAATTCATGCAGCAATATCAATCAAATGCCACGTTGCGGTAAAATGTCCAGATAAAATGTCCGGATTGTGAGATTTCATGAGTTTTTGATCGTCATCTACTTCAGTTCTCTTCATCCAAAAATCACACATAAGGTGAGTTAGAGTGTCTAGTTTCGTTGTTTTGTTATAAATAAGTTAAAAGGTAATAAGTTAATTTGCCTCAAGCCTTAATTAGTTACTGTCTCTTTAAGATTCTCAGCTGATAATAGAATGGAATGTTGCGTGACCCCTGGTTTCGGATGTAAATAACGCTACAATGTATCTAACGGTTCAGTGATTTATGGTTGTACTGTAACAAGCCAATTACAGCTACATTGCCTACATTTATGCCTAGAGTAGCATCGTTGGTATGTACCCATTTACTGTTTCTTACATATTCACTTAATTGCTTAGATTACTAGTTTGATGTAAGTAATATTTATAAATGTCCGTAATCGCTAAATCTAAATGTTTACATGGTTGCTAGGTAAGTCCTCGGACAAGCTACTGAACGTAATATTGTTACAATGTATTTGTACAGCATAATCACTATCATAAATAAGTTTAATAGTCATGATTAATATTGTATAACAAAGTAAATGATTTGATTTGTTAAAATTACATTCCGTTGGCTATATTGTAGGCTAGCTCTATGTTAAAAGGTAGCATAGAATTTATTAGTCTATCTCTTTGTTTCAGTTTTACACTTTCCCTGTGTCAATAAACCTGTGGACTTCAGAACCAGATCGGTCTTCAGAGTACTTGATGTTAGGAAAGGGTTTAGCTGGCTGTCAGCGTATCAAGCATATACCGAAGACGGCACAGTAAAACAACGACTCTCAAGCAGGCAAGATAACGGAGTGTAAGCTGACGGCTAATCGTTACGTCGTCACAAGCTACAAGTGGACGACCAGCCAAGCAGTGTCTGCTCCGCGATACCGAACAGAAGTGTGCCATGGACTCAGAGGCGTCAGGGATACGTCTACGTAGAGGTACGGAAGCAGAACAATCCATGGAGCTAACATCTTCATCAAAAACAGGCTCTCGTGCTCCGTCAGTAATATCCAATGCATCATCGTGTGGATCAGCTGCAGCGAAAGCGAGAGCGAGAGCTGAAGCAGCCAAAGCACGTCTTTATTATGCAGAGGAGGAAGTGAGTCTAAGGATGGAAAAGGCTAGGTTGGAAACATCTATGGACATGCTTAAGCATAGGAAGGAGGTAGCTGCAGCCATTGCTGAAGCTGAAGCACTGGAGGCTGCAGTGGATGTGAATGGTGAGAGACGTAGTTATGAGTTGAACATAGACTCTGTTCAAATGGATCCCTCACAACGCACAGAACAATTTATTACTTCTCACTTCATGGAAAGAACATCAGAACTGCAGTTATGTGATGACAGCAAAATCCCTGCAAAGTTAATGCCAAGCCCTAGCTGCAACATCCCTCCTCGTCTAAAACCTGAAGCCAGACCTTTTCTTCCACATCAAAATACTGCTCCACTTCATCTTCCCTTACAGCAGGCCCGCTATGCTGATCAGGTTCACGAGCCACTCACCAAGTATGCTGAAGGTGTGTCTGTGCCACCCATCAGGTTCGACGACGAACATACTACTCCTGTGCACCACTCCAGACCTCACAGTTACAATAGCCATCCTTCACCCTGTTGCTGTCCTGTATCATCAAACCCCAGTAATGGCAGCTCACACATAAATGACTTTGTCAGATATCTAGCACGCCGTGCGCTTGTGGCTACAGGCTTACTCCAATTCAATGACAAACCTCAAAATTACAGAGCATGGAAACGTTCATTTCATACAGCAACCAGTGGTTTAAACCTGACGCCGAGTGAGGAGATGGATCTTCTGCTCAAATGGCTTGGCAAGGAGTCAGCAGAGCATGTTGAGCAGATAAGAGCAATACACATCCATCGTCCAGAGGCGGGACTGACTATGGTTTGGGACAGGCTTGAACAAACATATGGCTCAGCTGAAGCTATAGAAAATTCTCTGTTTAAACGCATTGACAGTTTTCCTAAAATAACAAGCAGAGATGGGCCTAAGCTAATGAAACTGAGCGACCTACTAATGGAGCTGCAGGCAGCCAAAGCTGAAGGAGACTTGCCCGGTCTCTCTTTCCTAGACACGGCAAGAGGAGTCAACCCTATAGTGCAGAAACTCCCGTTCCGTCTGCAAGAGAAGTGGGCATCAGTGGGTGCATCCTTCAAACGACAGAACCGGGTGCCCTATCCTCCATTTGCCTACTTTGTAGACTTTGTCAGCCAGCAGGCTGACATCACGAATGATCCAAGCTTCAGCTTCATCGTCCATGCAGACACGGCGTCTAGGACCGAGAGAACAGCTTGGAAGCCAAACGGACAGCGTGAAGTCTCTGTCCACAAAACAGAGGTATTTCCCTGGGCAACATCTGACACTGGCGAGCCCTCATCAAGGTTGGATGATAGCGATAAACTATGCCTACTGCATAAAAAGCCACACCCTCTGCGTAAATGTCGTGCATTCAGAGAAAAGCCCATTGAAGAACGCAAAACACTGCTAAAAGACAACAACGTATGTTTTAAGTGCTGCTCTTCCACATCTCACATAGCAAAGAACTGCAAAATCAAAGTTCAGTGTTCTGAATGTAACAGCGAAAGACACAACACAGCACTCCACCCTGGACCCGCACCCTGGATGCAAGAGGCACACCCTGCTCCTGAGCATGGCGGGGAGGAGCAGGGAAGTTCCTGGTCTCACGTCACTAACAACTGCACTAAAGTCTGTGGTGGGCAGCTAACAGACCGTTCCTGCTCTAAAATATGCCTCGTAAAAGTGTATCCAGCTGGCCAAAAAGAAAAGGCAGTGAAACTGTATGCTATCCTCGACGAGCAGAGCAATAGGTCACTGGTTCATCCACAGTTCTTTGAAGTGTTCAGTGACCAAAGTCCAAGCGCTCCTTACACACTGAGAACATGTGCTGGAGTAAAGGAATCATCAGGAAGAAGGGCCAGTGGCTATGAAGTGGAATCTCTAGATGGAACTGTTTGCACCCCGCTACCGAGTCTCATAGAGTGCAACGACATCCCGAATAACAGAGACGAAATTCCAACACCTGAAGTGGCTCTTCATCATGCTCATCTACGGTCAATGGCACACCTCATCCCAGATATTGACCCACAAGCCTCCATTATGCTTCTCTTAGGAAGGGACATTATCAGCGTGCATAAAGTCCGCAAACAGGTTAATGGCTCACACAACCAGCCCTATGCACAGAAGTTGGACCTAGGGTGGGTCATTGTTGGTAACGTGTGTCTAGGTAACGTCCACAAACCTCTGACAATCAGTGCCTTCCACACAAACACCACAGAGCTGAAACGCCCTACTCTCTTCGAGCCATGCCCTAACGTGTTCCATGTTAAAGAGAAGTTCAGCAACATCCAGGTCACCAGTCATCCCCCAACATCTTCTGTTGATCAACACACATGTGAGGCCGACCACCTGGGATGCACAGTGTTCAGGCGGACCAAGGATGACGACCAGGTGGCTCCGTCCATTCAAGATGCCAGATTCATGAAAATCATGGATGAAGGGCTGCGAAAAGACTCAAGCAACAGTTGGGTGGCACCGCTACCTTTCAAGGTGACACGGCAGCGACTCCCTGACAACAGGCCACAAGCGCTGAGGCGTCTCATGTCTCTCAAGCGTAACTTTTACAAGAAGCCTGAAATGAGAGAGCACTTTTTCAGCTTCATGGACAAGATGTTTAAAAATGGACATGCTGAGTTAGCCCCTCCTCTCAGTGAGGAAGAAGAACGATGGTACCTGCCGACATTTGGAGTGTATCATCCAAAGAAACCAAAGAAAATCCGTGTGGTGTTTGATTCCAGTGCTCAATACAACGGCGTATCTCTCAACGATGTGCTGTTAACTGGACCTGATCTGAACAACACGCTTCTTGGAGTTCTGATCCGCTTCAGAAGAGAAGCCATCGCCTTCATAGCAGACATAGAACAGATGTTCTACTGTTTCCTGGTAAGAGAAGAAGACAGGAACTTTCTGCGCTTTCTGTGGTTCCAAGACAATGACCTCTCCAAAGCCATCGTGGATTACCGCATGAGGGTCCATGTCTTCGGTAACAGCCCATCACCTGCAGTGGCTATTCATGGCTTGCACCAGTCTGTTCAAATCAGCGAGTTCCACATCGACCCAGATGTAAGACACTTTGTGATGCGTGACTTCTATGTAGATGACGGCCTGAAGTCCCTGCCTACAGCTGAAGCTGCTATAGATCTGTTGAAAAAGACACAGGATGTTCTCTCAAGGTCAAATCTGAGACTGCACAAGATCGCAGCAAACAACAAGGAGGTCATGGATGCATTTCCAACCAGCGATCATGCAAGCAACCTTAAAGACCTGGACCTTGATGCAGACATGCCACAAATGCAACGCAGCCTTGGACTCAATTGGAACCTCCACACAGACTGTTTCCTCTTTGATGTCTTCAATGAGATGAAGCCTTACACCCGGCGTGGTGTTTTGTCAACAATCAATAGCCTCTATGACCCGCTTGGATTTGTTGCGCCAGTCACAATCCAAGGCAAGGCTATCCTGCGAGAGCTTACTGCTGAGAATGGTGACTGGGATGCTCCATTGCCTCAAGAAATGGAAGCTGCCTGGACTTCATGGAGAGCCTCCTTGTCCGAGCTGTCTGAGCTTTCCATCCCCAGACACTACACAGCAGCTTCACCGTCAGCAGCCAGCAGAAGAGAATTGTGTGTCTTTTGCGATGCATCAGTGAAAGCCATCGCTGCTGTATCCTACTTGAAAGTCACAGACGCTGATGGGAACAACCAGGTTGGATTCATAATGGGGAAAGCCAAGCTAGCACCTCGCCCTGAGCACACAGTGCCAAGACTGGAACTCTGCGCAGCAGTGCTTGCTGTCGAGTTAGCAGACCTGATCTCAGCAGAACTAGACCTTCAGCTGGATGCCGTAACCTACTACTCAGACAGCAAAGTGGTCCTGGGCTATATCTGCAACGAGACCAGGCGCTTTTATGTTTATGTCAGCAACCGAGTGTTACGCATCCGAAGATCATCTCGCCCAGACCAGTGGCGCTATGTACCAACAGATCAGAACCCTGCAGACCACGCAACCCGCTCTGTGCCTGCTGGCCACCTAAAAAACACCAACTGGCTGAGTGGACCCAAGTTCCTGTTCAAACCAGAGCCCAGCATCTCTGAAGACACTCACAACCTTGTTGATCCTAGCTTAGATCCAGACATCCGGCCTCTAGTGTCCACCTTCAGTACTACAGCCTCACACAAGCAGCTTGGTTCTCAACGCTTTGCCAAGTTTTCGACTTGGAAGTCCCTGTGTCGTGCATTGACTCGTCTTGTTCACATAGCTCGTCATTGCAAGACAACCCAGAAAGAAAACAGCGCCTGTAAGAGCTGGCATTATTGCAAAGGAGAATTCTCTGTTGAAGAATCCAGTCAAGCTTCAGCCATTATCATCCAAGCTGTACAACAGGAAGTATATGGCCATGAGATCAAATGCATCCAAAAACAAGAGAGGATGCCAAAAGACAGTCCTCTCAAAAATCTGGATCCCTTCATTGACACTCAGGGCCTTTTAAGAATCGGAGGTCGTCTTCACCACTCAAGCCTTGACCAGAGTGAAAAGACTCCTTTAATTATCCCTGGCCAGCATCACATCGCAGTTTTGCTCATCAGACACCACCACGAGCAGATCCACCACCAAGGCCGTCACTTTACAGAAGGGTGTGTCCGATCAGCTGGCTTCTGGATCGTTGGTGGAAAGAAAAGAGTGAGCAGTATTATCCATCAATGTGTAACCTGCAGAAGGCTCAGAGCTCCGCTCAGCATCCAGAAAATGGCTAATCTGCCAGCTGATCGTCTGTCAACAGACCCTCCATTCACAAATGTTGGTCTAGATGTGTTTGGTCCTTGGAATGTCTCCTCACGCAGGACCAGAGGTGGCCTTGCACAAAATAAACGGTGGGCGGTGATCTTTACATGTATGAGCATAAGAGCCGTGCACATTGAAGTCATAGAATCCCTTGACACATCCAGCTTCATCAATGCGCTACGACGCTTCCTTGCTGTGCGCGGGCCAGTCAAACACATCCGTTCCGATCGAGGCACAAACTTCATTGGTGCCTGCAAAGACTTAAAGATACCTTCAAACATCGAGAGCACTGCTGTGAGGACCTATCTGTCAGATCAAGGCTGTACTTGGACCTTTAATCCTCCACATGCATCCCACTGTGGTGGCGCTTGGGAAAGAATGATTGGACTTGCCAGGAGAATTCTGGACTCGATGTTTCTCCAGCTGAAAAACAAACTTACACACGAAGTGCTTGTGACTTTCATGGCAGAAGTGTCAGCGATCATCAACGCCAGGCCTCTTGTTCCTGTAACAACAGACCCTGACGACTCGTTCATACTCACACCAGCTGCTCTTCTCACGCAAAAGGTGAACATTGTTCCTGCTCCTGCCGGCGAGTTTGGAGTAGCAGACCTCTACAAGTCCCAGTGGCGACAGGTTCAACACCTGTCCAACACCTTTTGGGACCGCTGGAGGAAGCAATTCCTCCCAACACTGCAGGCCCGCAAAAAGTGGCAGGCCACCCATCCAAACATCCAGCCAGGATGTGTTGTTCTCCTCAAGAACAGCCAAGTACCAAGAAATGAATGGCCTCTTGGACTGATAACTCAGACTTTCCCTAGTACAGATGGGAAAGTGCGACAGGTTGAGGTGAAGGTTATTAAACCTGGAGGGACTGCTCTCTTTCTCAGGCCAGTCACTGAAATAGTGCTTCTCCTACCTCCAGATGTTAAATGAATGGACTGTGCTTGTTGGGTGACGTGTATTCACGTCAGGCGGGGAGTGTTTTGTTATAAATAAGTTAAAAGGTAATAAGTTAATTTGCCTCAAGCCTTAATTAGTTACTGTCTCTTTAAGATTCTCAGCTGATAATAGAATGGAATGTTGCGTGACCCCTGGTTTCGGATGTAAATAACGCTACAATGTATCTAACGGTTCAGTGATTTATGGTTGTACTGTAACAAGCCAATTACAGCTACATTGCCTACATTTATGCCTAGAGTAGCATCGTTGGTATGTACCCATTTACTGTTTCTTACATATTCACTTAATTGCTTAGATTACTAGTTTGATGTAAGTAATATTTATAAATGTCCGTAATCGCTAAATCTAAATGTTTACATGGTTGCTAGGTAAGTCCTCGGACAAGCTACTGAACGTAATATTGTTACAATGTATTTGTACAGCATAATCACTATCATAAATAAGTTTAATAGTCATGATTAATATTGTATAACAAAGTAAATGATTTGATTTGTTAAAATTACATTCCGTTGGCTATATTGTAGGCTAGCTCTATGTTAAAAGGTAGCATAGAATTTATTAGTCTATCTCTTTGTTTCAGTTTTACACTTTCCCTGTGTCAATAAACCTGTGGACTTCAGAACCAGATCGGTCTTCAGAGTACTTGATGTTAGGAAAGGGTTTAGCTGGCTGTCAGCGTATCAAGCATATACCGAAGACGGCACATTCGTAATAAAAAAAAAAAGCTAAAAACGCAATATTGCGTTTTTGCCACTCTACACATGGGAGCTAAAAGCGCAATATTACGTTGTTGGCACTCAATGAGTTAAAGGAGCGGCGCTGAACAACCTGATTAGGACCTCTGCTTGCTGATCAGCACACTTCTGCAGAACACACACAGCCATATGAGGAGGAGATGCAGACTGGCTGGAAAAGGTGAAAGATATAAAGAGAGAGTCTTGTAGACATGCATTTAAATTCTACAAACTTCACTAGACTAGCCTTGATCAAGAAAAATAGTTCTATCTATCTGTGTATCGATCATATACAGTGTATATATATATACGTATATATATATATACACACACACACACACACAAACATACAGTGTGTGGTCAGGGGTCAGTATATATTTAGAGTTCATCTCATGTTATTCTTCCTCCCGTCCTCTTGACATCTTGTTATTGACTCATATTTCAGTATTTCCTCCAGAGCAGCGCACTCAGGCCTGGGAACAACACACATCTCTTGTGTCCGTGTGTGTGTGTGTTTGTGTGTGTGTTTGGCTTTTGAGTGGAGCGGGGCCGTGTGTGTGTGTGTGTGTTTGGCTTTTGAGTGGAGTGGGGCTGTGTGTGTGTGTGTGTGTGTGTGTGTGTGTTTGGCTTTTGAGTGGAGCGGGGCTGTGTGTGTGTGTGTGTGTGTTTGGCTTTTGAGTGGAGCGGGGCTGTGTGTGTGTGTGTGTGTGTGTGTGTTTGGCTTTTGAGTGGAGCGGGGCTGTGTGTATGGCCAGGCAGGGATACGTCCTCTCAACAGCGCGCTAAAAAAGGAAAGTTCCATGTGTGACAGCTCGGCATTAGCAATCCTCAGGACGCCGCCGCTGACACCATGAGGCCTGCTGTTACCTGCGGGTGCAGCCGCGTCCTGGAGCCTCCTGGAGCAGCCCTTAAAATACCACACACACACACACACACACACACACACACACACATACACACACAGCCCTTAAAATACCCGCAGCAGGGCGGGCATCAGGGCGGGCATCGCCCCAGGCCCCCGCAGCACTGAGTGACATCCATCAAACGCTCTCGTTACTCTCTTGTCTCGTTATGCGCCTCCCCCGTGACTGACCCTACTGCAGGTACAGTACGCGCCACATCAGGACCGGATCCGGGCCGGAGCAGAGACGGACCGGCAGCAGTGCGAGTGTCCCAGGGGCTTCTGGGGGAACAGCTGAAGGGGCGACGTACGGCTAAGGCCTCGACTGACCCCACACTGGGCCTCCACCTCACCCCGGTTATGACAAGCCTGCCTCCTGCCCCCACACCTACCCCCCCCCCCCCCCCCCCCCAACCCCTCTAACTACCCCCCTACCCCCTCGACAGCAGCTGCAGGCTCAGTGTACCGAACACACGCACACACACACACACACACACACAGACACACACACACACATACAGACACACACACACATACAGACACACAGGCATAACAATGGGCATCTCAGCAGTGTGAAAGCCCAGTTAATGACGTCGGCCGATGTGGTGGGTTATGACAATTCTATTAGTCATGTCTTACAACCTGCGCTCATGTTAGGGGGAATTAACTGAGCTTGCCCGAGGGTGTGTGGGTGTGTGTGTGTGTGTGTGGGGGGCGGGGGGGGGAGAGAGAGAGAGAGATAGTTAATCTGAGACATTGATTAAGATGACTTTTTCAATTTACCTCCCGATATAATGGAGAAATTAGGATGAAAGCCGTGTTTGATCAAAGCTTACCTTTGCAGAACAATACACAAGATTTGCTTTCATCTCCTCAAATGAAGCGGACAGCTTTGTTAGGAACCTGGAGGAGAGGACGGCAGGAAGGAAGGAGAGAAGAAAAACAGCGAGCGCTGATTACCCCAAACATCTGCAGAGACAAGCTCGTCTGACAGCAGAGCTTAGCACACAAACAATGGCGGCTAATGTCAGGTCTAAGCCATTTACAGAAGCCAGACAATTCCCATGGTGTCCCCATCTGAGATGGGGGAGAGCATTGATTTCCTCTGCTAGACGGATGGAAGGGGAAACACACAGGGTGTGGCATAGCATTAAATCGTGCCATAGCATTAAATCGTGCCATAGCATTTTAATTTCCATTTGCATTCATCCTGAACTTACACGGCAAAAAGAGAAGAAAGAAAAAATAATATTTATTAAAAAAATCTTTTGAATAAAACATACCATATAATTGGCCTTCATCAATGCACATATTAAATGTCCTGTATCCTCATCAATGCATATGTTAATCTTCCTATACTGTATATCCTCCTCATTGCATATGTTAAACTTACTGTACATCAAAGTTTAATTTCCCTGAAGACCGTCGACAGCATGAAGAGCAGACTAATTAGCATTTCTCCTTATTGCTCGTGAAAAAGAGGAGATATTAGCTAATAATAGTCCAGTAATGATCCCATGGTCACACTCTTACGGTGGTCTCAAGGAAGTGTCATGGCACTGGAACATGTGTTTTAATAATCCACAGTGCGGGGGGACAGGACACTGACCAAGATGAAGACGGACGACGGAGTGGGCACCATCACCCTACAAAGCCCCAAATATAAATGGGAGGACCATTAGGGCGATCAGTCTTATGGAGGAAGGCTAATGACTTCTGGACATGAGAGAGTACTCTGCGCATCTCGGAGGACGACGCCGCTGCCCGCCCGCCCGGCCGGACGCATTAGGATTTTATTTTCCAGCCTCGTCCTTATCAGTCCCTGGTAATGCTCTGTCAATTAGCTTAATTAAAACTGGCTCAGCGTTGTCCGTGATTCAGGAGGTAGAGATTTCTTTTAAAACATATCTGACATTTCCTCATTTTGCCATCCATCATCACACAAACAACCAGAGCCCATCTTTGTTCTTATTACACATGTCAAAACAGGTGTGTGTTCACCACTAGTGCCCAAGACCCTTAACAGCACATGCTAGCTGCTAATAGAGAGTGCGTGTGGGTGAACTTTAGCGGAAAGCTACAAGCCAGGCAGCAGCTACAATGCTACACTCTGGGGGCATGTTGTTGGCACAGCAACAAAATAATTGTTTTTAATCTGTTGTTTGTGAATAGTGCATAGAGTGTTCTAGACAAAATATATTTTTTTGGAGTAGGTTCTATTTGAAGTTTCCTATTAGTCTAGGATTAGCCTTAGCCTTTGTGTAGGGAAACTGACCTATTTTTTATAGTTTTTCCTCAAATGTTATCACAAAAAGGAGACACCAACAGAAATATTTTGAATTCATTTTATATCCGTCATTATCAAAAGAAATAATTACCAAAGTAGTTTACGATGGCAGTGACGTGCAGCACAGTAACGCGACGCGAGTGGCAGTTAGAGTCCAGTGCACATCTGAAACTTTAGTCGGAGCACCAACCAAAGCACAGCTCTTAATCTCGATAAGACTTGTGTGGATTTCCATCTTTGAGCCGGCGCTTGTGGGAACGTGCGTGCCACTAAACTGCTCTAACGAGCGCCGCTAGATGCGTTTATCGGAGCCGCAGCGCTCGGGCAGAAGAGACGGCTGGAGATGAGGTTGGATTGAGTACGAGCAGTGACATCGTCGCCGTCTCACTCAGAGAGCTCTCTCTTGGGAGAGTAATTATCGCTCCTACTACACCCAGACAAAAGCCTCTGTTCTCTTCACTTCCAGAACAATCTACTCTTTCTTGGCAACCAAAGAGTGTGATACTTTCAATAGATTCAAACTGCTATGGTACGTTTCAGCAAATGCCCCCAGCATGCTTTGTAATGGCAGCAGAGTGCATAGGACACATTACAATCCTTTATTTAAAATCAGATTCATACGGACATTATCTGAAACGGTATGAACGCATACTCATGTAAGTGTGTATAATGACTATTGTCAAGTAGGTATGGCGCTCTGAAATCAGACCCAGTGACTTCAATTTATTATGAAGTGGATTTGTAGACTAGTCGCGTATTTGATTGTAAAGATAAAGTAGGATTAATCACATGGAAGTCATTCAGTGCCAGGCAACCTTATTTTTCAACCGTGCAGGTAGAACCGGGACTGTGTGTAGAAAAATAATTAAATGTACGATTTGAAAAGTAATTGGTTGCTAAGCAACTGCTTCAAGGTTTGCTGCATGTCACAATACAAGGGCTGTCAATCTAGTGCTATTGCAATGGACTTCCTCTGCCTTAGAAGAGACATTATCAAAAACCTCAAAATCAGAAACAGTGACAAAATGGATAAACTGTGGCAAGGCAAAGCAAGCAAAAGGAAAAGGTGAATGGATGACACACAGCTGTCATATCTGCCACGTCTTGCGTCTTTCATGTTCACCAGACGACTCCTCATGTGAGTTTGTGTGAGTTCCTCTTTTGCTAGAGAGGCAGACGGCGTGCCTTCCTTGCAGGATTAGTTAGAGCTTCAGAGAGACGCTGGGAGAAAACACGCGCAGCAGGTTCATCAAACTCAAATAAGAGAAATAGCTGCCACAAATATAGTTGTCATGCTGTAAGTTGCTGTCAGCAAACAGTGCACCCAGAACTGCTAGCTCCATGTAGTACTGTACATAGGCATAGGCAACCATGAAAGGAGCCGCTAGCTCCATGTAGCGCATAGGCAACCAGGAGAGGAACCGCTAGCTCCATGTAGCGCATAGGCAACCATGAAAGGAGCCGCTAGCTCCATGTAGCGCGTAGGCAACCATGAAAGGAGCCGCTAGCTCCATGTAGCGCATAGGCAACCATGAAAGGAGCCGCTAGCTCCATGTAGCGCATAGGCAACCACCATGAAAAGCGTCAGCTGTCAGCCCTAAAAAGGGACTTGTCGCATGCTGGTCTTTGAGTGCTCTTTACAGCAAAACATCCCCACGTCCCCGGTCCTGTGTGTGTGTGTGTGTGTGTTTGTGTGTGTGCGTGCGTGTGTGCGTGTGCGCATGTCAAGTCTGTTTTGTCACGCAAGGTTCTATCTGTGATGACAGAAGCTTTCGTTGCGAGACGCTCAGCTGCTTCGGAGGATTTCACCAAAAACCCAAAACTCCCAGAACCCGCTTCATAATGCACACCACAACACATGTGGCGTTCATGCACCTACACTACAAATGTATCTACAATATAAACATCAACATATAGACTTGCGCACAGACCAAACAGGAAGAGCAGCAGCCTTGCGGGTATCACAGCAGTACCTGGACTGGCCTGCACTGGCCTCTCTAGCCACAGCATCAGAGGGAACAACCAGCAGGAGCCTTTAACTGGCCAGTGCCTCACCATCAGAGGAAAGACTCTTGATCGTTTACATGGGCAAGAGAGCGTTTACATGGGCAAGAGATTGTTTACATGGGCAAGAGACCATTTACATGGGCAAGAGATTGTTTACATGGGCAAGAGATCGTTTACATGGGCAGGAGCAGAGCGTTTACATGGGCAGGAGCAGATCATTTACATGGGCAGGAGCAGAGCGTTTACATGGGCAAGAGACCGTTTACATGAGCAGGAGCAGATCATTTACATGGGCAGGAGCAGAGCGTTTACATGGGCAAGAGAGCGTTTACATGAGCAGGAGTAGATCATTTACATGGGCAGGAGCAGAGCGTTTACATGGGCATTTCATGTTCATTTCAGTCACATAATTTATGATGGCTGCATTCCTGATGAGGAGGGCGTCGTCAAGCTGAGGGCACTTAACACTTTTGAAGTTTCCAAACTGCTGACATGGCAGCTGTGCGTGCGTGCGTGTGTATATGTGCGAGCGTGTGTGTGTGTGTGTGTGTGTGTGTGTGTGTGTGTGTGCGTGTGCGTGTGTGTGTGTGTGTCCGCGCGTCTCGTTGTGTATGCTAATAAGGGAGCTATGGGAGCGCTGTCTGCCGTAGAGGCTGATTCTGACGGCGGTGAATCCGTAATCGCAGGCCTGCCTTCTGTGTTGGCTTATGCGTTTAGATGCAATGCCTTGCAGGCACAGCTCGTTAGACAAATTGTTTGTTTTGCTTTCCACACACACACACACACACATACTCTGTCAGCTTTAATAGATTGAGCGGGAGAAGAGGGCAGATTAAGAAACACTTAAGTGATGCTCTGTTCTTGTTGTCTGGGATCAGATATAGCTTGACTTTACCTGAGGTCTCACTCTTCAACTTTGAATCTCTCTCTCTCTCTCTCTCTCTCTCTCTCTCTCCCTCCCTCCCTCCCTCCCTCATTCCCTCTTGATATGACCTTACAAGAGTGTGTAAGAGGAAGAGGAGTTTAATATATAATAATATTAAATATAATATAATAAAAAGAATAATATTTAATATAATAATATGATAATATAATATATTCACTATTTATCCCTCAGCTTTTGATACAATTATTCAGATCAAGTTCAAAGATGCAGAAAGAAATACAAAGACATCAAGCCGTACGACTGGCATTGCCAGGTATGTCAGGATTCATGTCAGGACCATTTATAAAGCTGTCGGCCCCGCAATCACAAACGGCTCAGGACCTTGTCACTGTATGGCGATGGCAGTAGTGTCTGTCTCAACATCAGTGAAGTGAAGGGGGACGATCGTGGGCCAGGGGGCACTACAGGGGCCAGGGGGCCAGGGGGCGCTACAGGGGCCAGGGGGCACTACAGGGGCCAGGGAGCCAGGGGGCGCTACAGGGGCCAGGGGGCACTACAGGGGCCAGGGAGCCAGGGGGCGCTACAGGGGCCAGGGAGCGCTACAGGGGCCAGGGGGCCAGGGGGCGCTACAGGGGCCAGGGGGCCAGGGGGCGCTACAGGGGCCAGGGAGCACTACAGGGGCCAGGGGGCCAGGGGGCGCTACAGGGGCCAGGGAGCACTACAGGGGCCAGGGGGCCAGGGGGCGCTACAGGGGCCAGGGGGCCAGGGGGCGCTACAGGGGCCAGGGAGCACTACAGGGGCCAGGGGGCCAGGGGGCGCTACAGGGGCCAGGGAGCACTACAGGGGCCAGGGAGCCAGGGGGCGCTACAGGGGCCAGGGTGCACTACAGGGGCCAGGGAGCCAGGGGGCGCTACAGGGTACAGGGGCCAGGGGGCGCTACAGGGTCCAGGGGGCGCTACAGGGTCCAGGGGGCGCTACAGGGGCCAGGGAGCCAGGGGGCGCTACAGGGGCCAGGGGCCAGGGGGCGCTACAGGGTCCAGGGAGCCAGGGGGCGCTACAGGGGCCAGGGGGCGCTACAGGGGCGCTACAGGGGCCAGGGGGCGCTACAGGGGCCAGGGAGCCAGGGGGCGCTACAGGGGCCAGGGGGCCAGGGGGCGCTACAGGGGCCAGGGGGCGCTACAGGGGCGCTACAGGGGCCAGGGGGCGCTACAGGGGCCAGGGAGCCAGGGGGCGCTACAGGGGTCCAGGGGGCGCTACAGGGGGCGCTACAGGGGCCAGGGGGCGCTACAGGGGCCAGGGGGCGCTACAGGGGCCAGGGGGCAGGGGGCGCTACAGGGGCCAGGGGGTGCTACAGGGGGCGCTACAGGGGCCAGGGGGTGCTACAGGGGGCGCTACAGGGGCCAGGGAGCCAGGGGGCGCTACAGGGGCCAGGGGCCAGGGGGTGCTACAGGGGGCGCTACAGGGGCCAGGGGGTGCTACAGGGGGCGCTACAGGGGCCAGGGAGCCAGGGGGCGCTACAGGGGCCAGGGGCCAGGGGGTGCTACAGGGGGCGCTACAGGGGCCAGGGAGCCAGGGGGCGCTACAGGGGCCAGGGGGCGCTACAGGGGGCGCTACAGGGGCCAGGGGGCGCTACAGGGGCCAGGGGGCGCTACAGGGGCCAGGGGGCGCTACAGGGGGTCGGGCGTGCCCCGGACATGCCCTCGTCAGAAGAGTGGCATCGCCACGGCAGCAGTGTGAAGCTGTTCAGCGCAGACGGAACTGATGACCTGGCGTGGCCTGTTCTCTCCGCACTCGCCACCACCGCGGGGACATCTGCTCACTCGCCACCACCGCGGGCACATCTGCTCGTCTGAGAGATCCAGAGGACGTTGGCTTGCTTCCAACTTCTTCACCAGATTCTGAAAGGTGAATCTAGCACAGAAACCCCTCAGCATCAGGTGGAGGTCCTTCAGCATCAGGTGGAGATCCCTCAGCATCAGGTGGAGATCCTTCAGCATCAGGTGGAGGTCCTTCAGCATCAGGTGGAGATCCTTCAGCATCAGGTGGAGGTCCTTCAGCATCAGGTGGAGGTCCTTCAGCATCAGGTGGAGATCCTTCAGCATCAGGTGGAGATCCTTCAGCATCAGGTGGAGATCCTTCAGCTTCAGGTGGAGATCCTTCAGCATCAGGTGGAGGTCCTTCAGCATCAGGTGGAGATCCTTCAGCATCAGGTGGAGATCCTTCAGCATCAGGTGGAGGTCCTTCAGCATCAGGTGGAGGTCCTTCAGCATCAGGTGGAGATCCTTCAGCATCAGGTGGAGGTCCTTCAGCATCAGGTGGAGATCCTTCAGCAT
>NC_085007.1:1857348-1864848 GCF_963854185.1 Sardina pilchardus
TCTGAAGCTGATGAAACTCGGGGGGGTGAAATTGAACAGAGTGAAGGCAGCTTGCCAGACAGACACAGATGAGAGGAGTGTACAGTATGTTGAGAGAGACGATGAGACACTGAAACATTGCCTGTTTGAGCATAACATAAATCATCTCTACTGACATACAGCAAAAATACATAAATAAATAAATAGAAATGTTCATACAAGTAACCATACAGGAGATCTGGTTATTGGACTATCCGTGTACCCCCCGAAGTGCATGGCACCTATTGGGATATCAAGTCATAGCGCAATAATGAGCGGAGGGTGGTCTTTGCGGGTCCAACGGTTTTCAGAGCCACTCATTTGCCTGCATGGCCAGCAATATATAAGCAAGAGGTCAACCATTTCAAACTGTATAATGGAGCAGAGTAATACAGTCAAATGATATTGTAATACTTTACATTTTTTTATTTATGTTTATTTTACTGCAATACCTGCACACCATATATGACCTCCTGTGCCCCCCTCAGGCCTGGTGTGGCAGTGCATTGGCAGTGCCGGCCTGGCTTTGCCTCATAAGCTAATAATGCACAATTCTGTCCTCACTCTTGATTTGGCCACGTTTCTGTTTGGCACATTCTGTTGCAGGCATCTTTGGGTAATCGCTCTCCCACTGGCACCTTCTCTTTCTGTTACTGAACATCATACTGACTTTAACACACGCACACACACACACACACACACACACACACACACACACACACACACACACACACACACACACACACACATAAACACACTTGTGCGCACAATTTTGCTTTCCCCTAGATATCTTATGACAATGCTTATTTATTGCTTTTGGTTGCTTTTATATAAACACTTCACTGGTATCTCTGTTGTCCCGACTCCCTCTTTATGTTGCGGCTCAGAACCTCTTATGATTCAGATTCACTCATTCATCCCTTATAGAACCTTTCATGATTCAGATCCACTCATCCATCCCCTAAAGAACCTCTTATGATTCAGATTCACTCATTCATCCCTTATAGAACCTTTCATGATTCAGATCCACTCATCCATCCCCTAAAGAACCTCTTTTGATTCAGATTCACTCATTCATCCCCTAAAGAACCTCTTTTGATTCAGATTCACTCATTCATCCCTTATAGAACCTTTCATGATTCAGATCCACTCATCCATCCCCTAAAGAACCTCTTATGATTCAGATTCACTCATTCATCCTATAAAGAACCTTTCATGATTCAGATCCACTCATTCATCCCTTCTGCGTGCTCAGCATGTTGTGTGTGTTAGGGACTACAGTGTGTTCCTGCCGTCTACTGTACCATCCATAAGCCTGCACTGTGCCGTCACGTGTGGTGATTTATGGGTGTAGCCTGGCACCTGAGGGGCCTGTCGTGTCCACGCCGTACCCGCTGGCCATCACGGGGGACTTCACCTGTCAGTCCCCGACACGAGCGCTCAACTATTAATCATTCAGGTGACCATGGCGAATGGAAGAGTCATTTTTCTTTTGAGCATTTTGTTCTTTTGTGCTTTGTGATTTTCTCATAGAACACCAGATTGGGATATTCTGGATCATTTAGAGTTAATTTGTGAAAGAAAGCACTGTGCTAACACAATAGGGGAGATTCAAGTTTTAACCAGCCAACAACAAACACATTTCTGAACAAATATTGAAAATGAAATAAACAAATCAGAACGTGCATCAGTGGATGGAATATGGAGCCAATTTGCAACTTCTTTAATTGCAAGCATAAGCTCTTTCCTTGATGTCCATTGCAGCTATTTCCAGAACAGCCTTTGTGTGCAAATACCAGAGCCTGTGTGTGTGTGTGTGTGTGTGTGTGAGAGAGAGAGAGAGAGAGAGAGGGAGAGAGAGAGAGAGAGAGAGAGAGAGAGAGAGAGAGAGAGAGAGAGAGAGAGAGAGAGAGAGAGAGAGAGAGAGAGAGAGAGAGGTAGTCTGGGATAGGAGCATAGGGCCAGGATAAGAGCCGATTCACTCTCACATTCAGACCATTTTGCCAGCAAGGCATTTTGAAAACAATGGTGCTTAGGCGAGCCACTGTAGCAGGAGATTTTGTTTACAGTGCATTTGTATCACATTAATCTTATTAGCCACACATATAAAAGTGTGCACGGCTAAATGAATAAACATCCTCAGCATCATCGTCGCACAGTAAAGTGTGAGCCGCTGTGTGTGTTCAGCTGCTCTTGGAGTGGAGTGATTTGAGACAGCTCCTCAGGCAGTTGTGTCTCTCTGGCAGACTCTGTGTGTTTGTGTGTGTGTGTGTGTGTGTGTGTGTGTGTGTGTGCAGACTCTCTCATGGACAGATGGCTGGTGAAGTAAGCAGCATGGCTCCCCGGTAATCATATGTGCAATAAATGGAGCTGCTTAAAATCCTGCGGACCGACTGCAGATGGCTCTCAGATACAGTCAACGTCAACGCCTCTGAACCTGTGATCCTCACACACCCATCACACTCACACTCACACTCACAGGACTCGCACAAACACAACGGAAGACGCAGATTAAGACAAATCAAGATTACGTTTTGAAAGATGCATGTGTTTTTTTGTTCCATGAATATTCCTGTCCTGCTGTCTTGGCAACATGGAGAACGTTTTCTCTCATCAAGTACCGCCAGAATGCAACCTTTACATAATTACAACAACCACTCAGAAATGGGTCTCATCCTGTATTTTAAAAGCATTTGCATGTTGGACTGTTCCTTTACATGTTGGACTGTCCCTTTTTAATGAGCCTGACAGCACTTTTCTTTTTTGCTTTTTTGTTTTAAATGAAATGTTAAAACCAGACATTCACTTGTATGCATTTAAACATGACATGTCACCTAATAATGTGTTTGACTGTAACGCAGTCCTCTGTAGTTATCTTGTGTAGGTACAAAACAGGGAGAGATGTGATGCTCTGAAGTGGCTGTAGCACAGCTCCGCACTGTAAGAGCCTGTGTGTGTGTGTGTGTGTGTGTGTGTGTGTGTGTGTGTGTGTGTGTGTGTGAGAGAGAGAGAGAGAGACAGAGTGTGAACTTCAAACACGCTGCCCAAGAGTATACATTTCAAACGCCTCTGAAGAGGCTGACAGAAAGAAAATCTGCACAGTGCTCTTATGTAGACTAATTTCAAAGGAGTTTGATTAATAATTGAATTAGTCCACCAGGTATTGCGCTAACTGGGTTAGCTCGGCACAGAGACGACCAGACAGAGGGGGGCAGCAGGCTGCCATGGTCCTCGCCAGGCTACAGCACCCGCACAAGGCTGCCATGGTCCATCAGCAGTGGACGCACGGGTGAACGTCCAGCGGACCTCTCGCACGGGGACTGGTTGTTAGTGAAATGTCAAGTGCAGCATTTCTCTGAGATCGCCCTGAAGCTGAGCAATCCGGCCGTGTGTTATTTATGTATTTATCTATTTATATATAAAGTATATTTATTTATGTATTTTTTTGATGTGATGTACCACACAGGCGGGCTCGGAGAAAGAGCCCCTCTGCCCAGTGAATCCTGTTTAGCTGATGTGTACTGTATGAAACACTGCCCGTTATAGTGGAGCGATGTGTATGTGTGTGTCTGTGTGCGGTTATATCTGTGTGTGTGTGTGTGTGTGTGTGTGTGTGTGTGTGTGTGTGTGTGTGTGTGTGTGTGTCTGTGTGTGTCTGTGTGTGTGTGTGCGGGTGTATCTGTATGTGTGTGTGTGTGTGTGTGTGTGTGTGTGTGTGTGTGTGTGTGTGTGTGTGTATGTGTGTGTGTGGCGGAATGTAGATCAGACATCACAGTGCTGGCTTTGATGGGGGTTAAGATGCTCTGACAGGCTGCACGCTGGAGACTGACCACTGGGCTCCTCTCGGGGAGCTTGACCTCCTTTTAGGCCAGCCAGGTGCGCCTCCTCCTCCTCCTCCTCCTCCTCCTCCTCCTCCTCCTCCCGTGTCGTCGGCCTGCCTGGCCCTCCCAGCTCTGTGTGCAATCACACGCTGGATCCCCAAAGCAGAGCCACTGTTTCAGCCGGCCAGCCAGCCCCACGCGTTTGATGAATGCATCCAAAATTCATGGGGAAATTGTCAAATCTAATAGTCTCTCTGAAGGTCAAAAAATATTGCATGCTGAATATTTCATAAGTATAGTGTGTGAGCATTGTATGATGTTGAAAGTTACTTTTGTGCGTTCACATTTTTGTGTAATTTGTATCTTTCTGAAAGCCTTGTAGTGTCCATTTTTCTCTCATTAACAATCTACACAAAACCGGCGATACAAAATAGTATTATCAACAGCATAGTAACACATTTAACATCTATTTTAGCTATTTGATTATTTGGTAATTATATTCATATATGCCTTGTTTTATCTATCCTTTTTGCCGTTATTCATCTAAGGACAGAAGGAATTATTTGAGAAATATACAACCGATGATGAACTTGCTCTGCCTCGTCTGTGGCGTTGAGCAGAGCTTTGGGTGGCATACTGTATCTCCTCCTGGCCTCTTGTGATTGCTTTAGAGAGAATCCTTTAAAAGCTAAAAAAATGTCTGGCCTAAAAAAAACAGCAGCCTTTTGAGTGCGGGAGGCATACATGGGTCCTAATGGACTGGCTAATCTGCTCCAAAGGTCACACATATCATCTAAAACACTAAATGTCACCTCATACTTATCTTCAAATTGTATCTTACAGCAATCCTGAGATGTGCTGCCCAAATGTGTTGCTCGGTGGTTAACCTCATTTCTGGGAATGTCATATGGTGGAGGCATGTTTACTGATGGCACAGCAGTTATGGGTTATGAAGTATTGAAATATTGATTAGGACGTGAAATTATTGATTGTTTAATAAAAAATGTTCTTACCTAACATGTAAATTACTATTGAGGGAAAACATATTGTCAGTTGTGTCAATATGCTGACTTGAACTCATCAGTCTAATTCCAGACCTCTCTGTCTCTCTCTCTCTCTTACACACACACACACACATACACACACAGAGGTACTGCAATGTAAAATTATTCCGTGCGATGTGTGTCTTTCTGGATATGTAATGCATATCATGTCTAGAGGCATACAGTCGTGCTTAAACAATAACAGAATATGAGCTACTGTGACTTACTGAGTGCTTTCTCACGCTGGTGAAAATCAGCATTCACAAAGGCTAATTGCTTAGCCTGTGTGTGTGTGAGAGAGAGGGAGAGAGAGAGAGAGAGAGAGTGTGTGTGTGTGTGTGTGTGTGTGTGTGTGTGCGTGTGTGTGTGTGTGTGTGAAATCTGAAGGCCATAAGTTCTGTTCTGCACCCATAGAATTCAGCTCCAACTCTCTCCAAAACTATTTCTCTTTGTCCATTGTGACTATTCAAAAGTGTGAAAAAAAGTCTCTCAATTAAAGCTGCAGCAGCGTTGCCCTCTGAAGTCACTCCTTCTCAAGGGAGGAAATTAACTAGCTTCTATACAGGCTGTCTCTTATTGACAGTATTCCAGATCTCGTGTTGTTTACAACCCTCTCTCCCTTCCATGCAAAGTCCCCTCTCAAAAAACTCTGCAATTTATCCTGTAGGGAATCAATACTCAGGAAGAATGGGCTATGGAAATAGATTTCCAAAGATAGATCCCTGAAAATGGCAGCAATACATCCTGCTCTTACACACACACACACACATCCTGCTCTTCTCCTCTGGCCCCGAAGACCATTGCCCCAGACAGTTCCATCTCAGGAGAGTACCAGGGAGTTTATATATTTAGATCGCTAGCAAACATGTGATTTGTTTAGACAGTATTCAATGCAGTAGTTAAAACTGACACCACTTCAACAATTACAAAAACGGCACTGTTAGCTCCAGTCACCACTTCACCTGGACAACTGTAATGTTGGGGTGGTGATAGCGTAGTGGCTGAGCTAGCATGATATAGCCTGTGGGTCCGATCCCTGACTGCCACTAATACCAATTTTTGACAATAGTATGCCAATTATTATATGTTTGTATGTTTGTTGTGGCTAGACATAGCTTATTGATATAAGAAAATTGCATTCATAGTATTACTCCACCAGAGCATCGCTTCTTCAGACAAATGATCACATCCATTTTTTTTGTTATTAACAAAAGATCATAAGATAAAAAGGCATGTTACAAACAAACATGTTAGAAAAAACATGTTCATATTCACCACTATGTTACATTAATATGAATCAAAAGTAGAGAGAATAGAAAATAGAGAAGATAACTCAGATCTGCATGGGGGAAGGAAACAGTGACTTGAAAGATGGCTGCCACTGTTGAAGTGTCTGTATTCCATCAAACTGTTTCACATGAACAGAGCAGCTGTCTGTTACACACTAACAATAGATCTCACACATGCTATGAGAGGAAACTGGGATCTCACGTCACGTATACAGAACATCATAGTGATGACCATATGTGCGCCTTCATTCTCAGCAGCCTTGGGGCTCGATAAGAACTAACAGGCAACATGTGGAGACTGGCTTAGCCTTCCTCCCACACACATATACCTCTCTGACACAAACACACACACACACATGAACATGCACACATACATGTACACACACAAACACAAAAAAAACCAGACACACACACAAACACAGACACACACACACACACACACACACACACACCGACACACACACACAGGCTTTATCTGTGCTGTTGTTCAGCAGTCTCCTCCACTCTAATCTGGCCGTCCCAGCCGTGGTGCCGTACCTGCTGGTGCCGTGTGTGGAGAGCGGAGCGTACCATTACTCTTCATTAAGTAGCCGCTTGCTTTCCCCGAAGCCTCAGCCCCGGCTACAGATTCAATTAAGCCTGCGGATCGGCCTACACTTCCTCTCTCCCGGAGCTAAAGAGAGAGAGACACACAGACCACAGGATTAGATCATAATCTTTTCCAAGGAAGCTCAGTCTGCCTGTAGCTCGGAGTGGCTCATTTAACCACCTGAAATACTCCCTCCTCACTCACAAAGTGTGCAGGAATATTCATTAATGTCTGTCATCTGCTCCGAGTGTGTTATTCACCAAAGGAGAGAGAGAGAGAGAGAGAGAGAGAGAGAGAGAGAGAGAGAGAGAGAGAGAGAGAGAGAGAGAGAGAGAGAGAGAGAGAGAGAGAGAGAGAGAGAGAGAGAGAGAGAGAGAGAGAGAGAGAGAGAGAGAGAGAGAGACTAGGCCATTACAAGGTTAGGCTTATGAGGGTGTAAGGTGAATGGAAAATAACAGCTATCCCAGGTAATTACTATGTTGATTCAGCGGTGCAAAAGGCTGAAGAGATGCACCCTGCCCTCTTCAGTAAGAGTCTCAGCAGTGCGTTCCACGTGAACTCCAGGAAGATGATCTAATTGCACGCATATGATTATTTAGCTTTCAACACATGCTAATAGCGGCACGTTCAGGCTGGTTTGAAATAAAGACCCGCAGCAGTGAGAAGGTAAACCCTTACTGAAATAGCCTCATCCATCCATGCTGGAGGATAGTCAGAGAAACATGCTGCAGAGGGGATTG